>NW_028248801.1:77500-131102 GCF_964263255.1 Lissotriton vulgaris | reverse complement strand
AACTGAATACACCTGGGGACCCTAATTTAAATATTTTTGTATTGAGCTGCCGATAATTTCATACAAACGAGAGGAAAGAAAGGTCTGAAATCTGTTAGTGTTCAATTGGAGCAAACTAGGACCACTACTCCCAGGGTGCATATGACGGTTAAATCCAAGTGGAATTCATAATCTGGAAACTATTCTCTTAATAATAACAGCAGGGAAGAAAAATGCGAGTCATTTTGGGTGTCCAGCATTGGCTCCGGAGGCAGGATCTATATCATATTTTCAGAATAACCACAATGTAAATAATTCCAGATGAGAATCCATATATGTGACTTTCTATCATATTACTGTCCTAAAAACGTAGCACAATCCAGCATAGCGGCCACTCTTTTAGACTTATGGACACCCATAAATGACGTATGTATTTACTTTTTCTGTGAGATAGAGTCAGATATATTTTAATGGGGGGAATGATGTTTTGAAGTGATGTGGTTGCTCAGGCATGTGCCTGAGAGAAGAACATCGGTATTAGAACTTCTTGTACCCTCCTGCAATCCAGGAAGAAACTGAAGACACTGCCTTACCTTAAATACATATGCACCCGGGTACTCGCCATTCTGTTCCATGTTCCACTGCTCCCCTACTGGGTTGGTGCTACTAAAGTACCTTCAAACGTGCTAATTTCCTTAACCCTTTCACTGCGGCGGAAAGGGTTAAGGAAATTAGCTGAGTATGTGGTAGTTGAATGACATCACCTGTGAAGCAGTGTGCGCATTTAAGATCTGAGAACTGGACCACTTGGCCGTACCACATGGGCTTCGGTAATTCCCTGTAGAACCATCTTTTTCATGCTGTACTGACCCTCTTTGGCCCTCTCTCAGCCACTGTTGATCCATTTTGCATCCTGCAGAAGGGCCTAGGGGCATGCACCTCTGCAGTGTTCTGCTACATAGATGGCTAGTACAATCTTCAATATTATCGCCCCTTCAAGATGTGCAGCTTAATCACGTGTTGAGGAGTCTATGCTGTCTCTGGATAACGTCGGTATCCCCTCCCGGGGGGTCCGATACCTGAGCTAGAGGGTCACCGGATATACCCTACCGAGGAAGTCTCATGTGCTATTGTGCCAACATTTTGCAAAACTGCTGCTGGTGGAGAAACATTTCAAGACTTGAAGCCTGAAACCGCCCCTTAGGTCTGATTCCATACGTTCTACAACACCTCAAACCCCTTATCCTGACCAATCGTTACTATCCAAGCAGCGGTCTCCTCTCAGGGGCCTGAATGCCTCTGTGTTTTAGTGCTTTCGAGAAAAAGGATGCTAAATGTCTTTGCTGTCCCCCTTAACCACCATAGTCTCTGTTTGGGATACACATTTAGTGGTCGAGGCCGGCTCAGCTGCCGAACACTCTACAGTAGTTGGATATATGCCTTGCTTTATGACGTGCTTTACCAGTTTGGTGGAAGAGTATGTCTTCTGGACAACACTAACTATGGATAATCAATAAAAGGCATAAATATAATGTGAAGATTTAAAATACAATGTATATACTTTTGTTATCTCTGTTGTGGACCAGAAGATCCATGAACTATCCGACACATGGTGCTTTCTCCTCCGATATATCTTAGTATCCGAAACCTAGAATCTAGGCACAAACTATGAGTGGTCGCTGTTGTTCGGGACTGGCATTGATCATCAATTAGACAACATATGGAGCACCAATCAGATTGGTGAAAAAGGTGCATGTGTTCTTACTCTATGCTGGAAGTGCCACAGAGCCCATTTTTTGTTTACCAAAGTTTATGCGGTATATGTTCTGCTTCCAGATTATTTGGTCTCACTTGCACTGGTTGCCAAGTTGATGTGTGGCCTGAGCGATACTTTTCTGATGAGCGGTGTTGAGGGTGAAACGTGTCAGGAGATTGCTTTCTTTTATTCCTTATTGAATGGATTATCTTTTATCATTCAAACGCTCTAATACGTTACCTAATACCATACGTCATATCACGCCTTATCATAGAGTGTTGTATCACTTATCCAGTGATTAAAGATTTTGTAAGGAAACAATCATTTGGACAGGCAAAGTAATTCCACTGATGTATTGTTGTATTTCACAAGGAAGGCTCTTGTGCTAAGGTGGCAATTGGATAGATCTATTTCTGGTGTAAGCCAAGCCCTTTTGTATTAAGTACATATAATATGCATACATTAGTGGCTTTCAGCCAGCCTTCTTCATCTATTGGTCTGCTTTAGTGTCATTCACATTTTGCTGCCAACCACCATAGCATATAGCTTGGGGCACAGGATAAAACCACTTCTGCCACTGGCCTTCCTGTCTGCATGCTGATCTCGCACAATGTGCGCATCCACACAAAAAAGTAGTCCATTCAGTGACAGGGCCTAGTGGTGAAATGCGTATTTTGCATTAAAAAATATATACATTTCGGCTTTTAGAAAATGCTTGTTTTCATACAGTGCGTACCTTCGTACTAAAAGCTTGTACAAACATAAAATAAGCATTAGCCAGTGCTTGTTTTTCTTTAGTTATTCATCAGGGCTTTATAACGTCATTAAGAGAAACTGTTTATTTTGAGCAACTAAAGTAAGAGCATGGGGCAGTTAGTTAAAATATGACCTACTTGCTGTGAAAAAAAGCTGTGCCATGTTGTAGCACGCACTGATTCAAACCTGGCTAACTTATCCTGTTTTTTTACAAATCAGTGTTTCTCCATGTGGAATCGGGAAGCACTGTCTCTCTGCAAAAGCACAAATTGAAGCCGTTTGCAGTATCTTTTCAATTTCATTGTCGTTAATGATCAATTTTTTGACCCAACCAATTGCTCCGCTTATGACTTGGCCAACTCATGGTGCTGATTGGCCCGGGCTATGAGCACCACAGTTCAGTTCCTGTCAGATTTATGATAAACTCACATCGAATTAAACATGCCACTGTTACTGCTAATTGCCTTTAAAGTTGCTCTAGCCTTGTAATATTGAAACCGGGAGTTTGTGTCTGCGTTTTGAGAGCGTAGATGTCTAATTGACCGATTGCTAACATTATACTTAAAATGAGCTTGGGATCTGCCCCTTTCAACTACTGGCTTTCTTTACTGAACCTCTTTCCCCCATTGGCTTAGAATGTTGTCAGTCACATCTTGTCTCAGCCTAGTTCAGTATTTCTCTTTCACCTAATGCAATTGGTTGTTTGGGAGCACCCTGCCCACTCTACCAGACTGCTTGCATTAAACTGCATGAGGGACGAGTTTACAGCAATAGCCCCCTTTCTCCGCTCTGACTAGTCCCTCCCGCTTGTCTCTCAGTGTATGTGTTATTGACTTTGCCAAGGCTTGCTTATTGAGCATGGTCACTGTCATGAGTATAATCAAATGTAGCAAGAGAACTTTGCATTCATGGCAGACCTCTATATAATATAGGTCAGCAGAACATATATTCCATTTGTTTTCTAATGTTTGGCTTCTCTTGGATAAATCAATAACACACCATGGCAATTCCAAACAAATTCGAGTTAAAAAAACAGTTGTTCATGTTTGTTTGGATCCAGCAGCGTAGCAAATAAAGAGAGGCCCATAAATCCAAAAAAGAGCTGCCGATGTGGAAATAAGAATAAGCAGAATCGTTTTCCCAAAATATCATGATGTAACACGGCACTAAAATTGGTCCATCTATTGAAAAACCATCTACCGAGGATGCCTGGTTTTATTGACTGTTTCTCACACAGATCCTTTCCCTGGTTTGGAAGAGCCTGGCTTGCACAGCGGTTTGGCGTGTTGTTTCATATTGCAGAGGGAAGAGGAAATCTGCTTTTTACATCACAGTTCTACATCAACTTATTACTCACACACAAACATTATCCCCAAAATAGCTGGCAAATTCTTTTGATTTTTTTTATTAAAACCATATTCTATTTTGCCTGCCTTGTTCGGAAGGATGTTACACAACTTGAAAACAATATAGGCGAGCAGGCTATTTCAGCAACCCTAAGGTAAATGTGAGAATGTATTGATTAAGGTGATTGCATTCATTCGACTTACCCTTTTCAGGGCCCGGGTGGATATCTCATCGTGTCCTGAAAGCAGTTGGCCACACTGCCCCTGCACCCTTGGGAAATGCCCGGTCCTCCCCTGGACGGGGGGGGGGGGGGGGGGGGGGGGGGCACATGTTTTCTGTTGTGACACGTTTACGCCGCTGCTACCTATGGTAGCCTGACCTGTGTGTGCGAGGGACGCGTGCACGCCACCCGCCAGGTTGTAACCTTTTTGTGCGCTACTGGGGTGTGGAAAACGCTCTTTAATTTACAAACGCAAAAACTATTGGCTTTGCCAATGCTTGTTTCCTTTGTTGGTTCTTTAGCAAGAGCAGTATCCACAAACTGGGCACATATCCTAAGGCGAGGGGGCGGGGGAGGGGGTATAGTTGGGCGGAAGTGTTCCGTTCGGAGTCTTTCCAGGAAGGTTCCCGTGTCTCAGACCCACCTGTCTGATAAAGTTGTTCTGTCGAACCGGTCCGCGTGCCTCATGGTGAACTGTCGGTGTACAATGCGACACAGACACGTGCATTGTATAAAGACGAGAAGCGCCAACGTGCGAGCGCCTTGAAACCTGACCTCCTCCCAAGATGCCTGCCCCTCAAAATACCGCCGTCCAGCCCCTGAGGCGGCCTGCGCTCTGCTTGGCGTCCTTTGCACGTCATTTATGTGACAAAAAAATGGGCAAAGCACGCACAGATACATTTCTCTTCCGAAATATCACTTTTCGCTATTTAAGTAATGTTTCATTTTATTTTCCTCTGAAAGTTAAAAGTTCAGTCAGCTTTGTGACACCTTTGAGGGATGATTAGTACAGGTGTTCATATAGATGCCATAGGTTCCTGCGAACAACTTAACCATCTCCCTCAGTAGCTTGTCTTCCTGGAGGTGCTTCCAAGTCCCACACCTGAGGTGAAGGTAGTTGCAGGCCCCGCCAAATGTTTAATTATTTACAGGTCTTTTTAAGCAGGCACCACACTAGTAAGGCGTCGAGGTGCTTTAACTAGCCATTGTGACTACCAAACATAGGACTTGTGCATAAAAAACATATCGAACAGAAAAGTATGCAAAAACAAAATAAAAAAGTCTGTATATCTGCAAATGCTTTGACAATATAGGATTCGTGAAGATAATTTGCACAGAATACTGGAATTCAGCAGCAATGGAGGGTCAATTTATTTTGCAGAGGGGCAAGAAAAGGAAAATTATGCGCCATAATGCGGAACATTTGTGACTTTATTATTTCACATTTTTGTTATTTTAACACACAGAACTGTCTGAGAAAATGTTTTACCGCCTTATTACCAGTTAAATACATACAGACGACAATCAGCTACTGAAAGGTGACCAGTCGAACCTTTGTAAGGGTCTGCCACAGCATGACACCGGGCATGGTACATTTTGTAACTTCTGATCCTTTTGAGCTTCAATTTTGTTTGCTGAAATATGCAGCACATTTTGGATTATATGGCAAACGCAACAAATCCAGAATTCAGTGGAAAATACTGCAGACACAGAATCGCATAGTCCCAGCAGTCCTGCATATGGAGTGCCTTGAACGCTGCACATTGAAACACAGCGATTGCACTGTATGATGTGAAGGATAACATTTGATAGAACATTTATTAATCCTAATAGTGGTCCAATCAGAGATTACAGTAAGGATAAGACAAATTATTTTCTTTCTCCAATTCTGATCATTTTGTGTGGATATGGCATAAAGGATGTTCCTTTAAATTCAGTAAGACTCTGGCTGGCAGCATCCCCTTGATGTTGGCAAATTGTGTGGGTGAAGTAGACGAACTATGGTTGTAATATATTTAATACTAACCTGTCTGGACTTGTGTGGCACACTGGTGCCCAGCTGTTTTGTGCATGGATGCCAGTGTGGCTGGCACAGTTTCTTTCTTCTGAGATGCCTTACACTGTTGTACTTAAACTCACCGTTGTGACTTGCGATAGCCAACCAGCCGCTTCCACCATGAAACAGCTCATATGCTTCTCTTGTAAGGAATCACGTTTTGACCTGCAGCTCTGAGCGATGCCGGGTGATGATTGAAAGAAGGGCACAGTTTGGTGCAACATGGACCAGATACAACTCTAGACCTATCTGAACCACACACGGTTGCGAAGGGTGCACAGGACTCCTACCATGCCTTGAATGCTGGCTTCCAAAGGCATAGCTGTGTGGAACCTCTGCAGCTATTCATGGCTTTAAGCTATCACTGCATTGAATTATGGAACATATAGTTTTGCTTTTGCCATTATCATTATGCCCAAAATCCCCCAGGATGTAACCTTTTGGCTGAAGGTGGGACACATACGTTTGGGCCACTTGGCAGCCATATGATGATTCGTTGGTCACAGCTAATGGATCCTTGTGTAGGATGTGCTGGGACGAAGAAGTAACTTGAATGGGCGGCTGGAGGGCCAAGCTGAAGAGGCAAAGAGACAGTCTAGCCTGACTGTTAGAGTGGAAAGCAGCGCCGTCAGCAAGGTGTGGATGCAGGGCTTCAATGTACGTGGTCAGCACTTACGAATGTGGATGTTTAACTTAAAAGCAATTGTTGCATTTTTTTGTCTTGTTTTATGTTTTTTGTTCTTTTTTTTCTTTTTGGGTCCAGAGTTCATTGACACAACGCTGTTTTGGAATTGCAACACCCTGTCACAGTCCACTCCGCAGGAATACGGTGCACTTGCTCTTAGGAGTATCTTTGTGGATTGGGCCCCTGCACATTTTAGGTCTTGCATTCAGGCATCTTTTATGCTTTATTTACATTTTTTTCGCCGATGCTGCACAGCATAGACGAGACCCACGGCCTTTGCAGCGGTTGTTTAGACCATGCTGTTCGTGCGGCTTGTGGTATTTTACCATGACCAGTGCTGTTTCTCGAAGGTACCATGGCATGAGGGATTGTTTTACTGCTTATGTGTTGCACGGCCACTGACCCTGATTATTGTTGTATTTTTTTATTCAAACAGCAGCGTTCGGTGAAGGGGCCTTTCCTTTCCTCGCATCAGGGCCCTTGACTACTGCAGCTGGCCCAGTGCAGAAGGAAAATGGCTCCTTTCTAACTTGAGGGGGTGTGATGGGGAGGGGCGCCCGTGACATGGACGCATCTTGTGGTCCCATTTGAGATTGCGGTTTGGGAAGATGTCCAGGCAGGCAGGTCTGAGAGGGGTCGTATCTCACAATCTTATCCAAATGTAAGACTCCTACATTCCTTGGCGCGCGTGGCTCTTGGCGCACGTGCCCTTTGCCCTGTCCCACCCCACGTGACCAGAGGCTATTGTTTCCAGAGGTCTGGCCCTTGCAGGGCTGTCAACTTGTTGACCTCTTCTCGGCGCCCCAGTGACTGTGGCCACCTGTTAAAGGGCCACGAGGATCCTGCCTGCAGGTGTAACACAGCCCAGCAGCTGTATAACCTGGAGCGAGGCAGATAATGCCCAGTGCCACTTGACAGGACGTTTCAGAGGTACATGATGGACCTGTACTGCAGTGGTATTTGCAAAAAGTGACTAACGCGAAAACTACATTTTGCACAAATGAGTCCTTTCAAGTGTTGGAGTTTGCTACCTCTTTCAGTGTAGTCAGGAACAGTGCAAAGATAATTGGTTCCATCAGGCAAAAATGCATTTTGGAAAGTGATGGCTCCAATCCCCTCACAAGAAGGATCTTATTTGCAACTCCCCGTTCCAATACAGTGACCGGTGCTGGACGCAGCTTGTGGTGTTGTTATGTGCTGTTGATTGAATTTTCCATATGGGTGCACTGGCTTTATAGTGCCTCTGTCCTGTGTAATCCTGAAACCTCAGTGCAGCGTTGCACGTGTGTGTCATTTGGCATAGCTGCCGCCGTGTGCACATTCTTACCCAGTTTATCTGAGGTAGGAATTACTCACTCCTGTCTCACTAAAATGGACCCAAGATTATTTATTTTGGAAGGAATCGGTGTAGTAGATTTGATAATCACAAAAAATGTTGGGTTGTTCTTCTATCCTGAACTTTATTATAAATATTCTGAAGTACATTTTAGGGCCAAGAAGGACATCATTATAGTGTTTTGACAGGCGACGGAGTACCAATGGGGAACCCTTGACAGGAATCGCTGTTGCTGGTAAAGCACAGGTCATACGTCTCAGTATGAATACTTGCATGGATGTATTTTGGTTGCATTATTTTTATAAAGTGTGTGATCCTTTCTCAGAGGACTCCACGGAGATGTTGTTCTGTTGCAACAGAAGCAGGTCAAACATAAACTGCTGTACTACGTCACGGCAGCCATTCTAACGTGGACTTGTAACTGATGCATCATCATGCCATGTTTTTAGGTCGAGCCAAGGCAGCGCCTGCTCTGTCTCTCGACATGCTGTTTTCAGTGTGTGGGTTTACAGCCCGCCTCTAGCTTTGGATTGGCTTGTGTCAGTGTCCTTTAAAATGTTTTGCTTCTAATTGGTCAATGGTTCCTACTTGTTCCACTTTTTTTTCTCAGTTGTTGCCTCCCATGGATCGACCCCAGGACTTGTTGGTAAATGTACTTACTCAGTTGGCTCCGTTGTGCGGTGATATTCCCGTAGGGTCCGAGGTTACCACTGCAGATCAGAGTCTAGTCCAGCTTGCGGTACAGGCATTTTGCTGTGGCCATATTCTCGGTTAGTTGTCAAGTCTTAATTATTGAGCGGTGGCTGAATTTTTATGGTGTCTATGGGTAAAGGTTGGTGGGCCATTTCCACTTGGGTCAGTAGACGTGATCAGATGACTCCATTTCCCCAGGACACATCTTTTCCAGTTTTGAGTTAACATCTCTGTGCATTTCTGGGATTTGAGGTCTCGCTTCATTTTAATTGTCCCAATTGAACCAACACACCTGATAGCAGTGACACATAAATTCAAAGTCCCAGAATGGAAACAATGTGTCTGGATGACATGGAGCCATTTGGTCACCATATTATTGACTGGAAGATGAATATTGTGGTGTTTTTGGTACACGGATTTGCAATATCGAGCAGGTAAAATACTTTGTCCGGACACCTGTTTATTTCTGAAGTACAGAGGTGGTATTAAGTCCCACATTGTCAACGTTCTAGAGTTAAGACAGCTTCACCTTTTCTGATGCCGGCTCTCGTTTTAAGGTGCTAATCCAGATTCTGATACAAACTCCAGTTTGCATACAAATCAGGGTTACAATTCAGGGGCACATTATTCACACAGATGTTTTTCACCTCTGCTGTTTTCGCCCAGTAAAGCCCAGGGCCGGCCTTGCAGACATATAATGCAAATTTCAGATTTGCACGTCTCCAAAGAGATGCTGTAATTAGCGCGTCATCCTTCATTCGTGACGTTGAAATAGTAAACATTTCAGCTTTACGCATTTTGACCGGGAAATCTCGCGTAGTTACCCTATGACTGCAGCTTGGCCCTTCTGGGGCTGCAGGTCACGCGACGCTCCATGCGTGGGCAGACCGACCCCCTCACCCCCTTATCTCCCGACCCTCTGACCCTGCTGAAAGCTGAAGGCTTCCCTGGCGGAAGAGATAAGTGGAAGGCGTCTTCACGTAGGACGCAGAGGCAGGGTATGCTTTATGTACACAGGGGTTATGGGCAGGACAGGACCGGAAGTGACAGCACTGCAGGATGGATTTCCGAATCGGGAGGGCCGGAATCGGAAACCGGGCTGGACGCGTTTGTTATCTGTTTAATGCAGGGGGGTTGTCATTGCACAGGCCTCGCCTTGGGCTGGAATTAAACGTCTAGCGAATATGCATGCATGCGTGGGGGCAGATTTACAAGCCCCTTGCGCCACTTTCGCGACATTTATAACATGGAAACATTGACGCAAATGTGGCGCAAGGGGCATGTAAATTTGCACCGTGGTGTACAACTGGACCTTTACATAAAACTGGCATGTATGTTCACAGAGGGCAGGAGCAGATTCAGACCGCCCTTCACATGCAGCTGTGCAAAACATTACTTTAAAATATAGTGAAAGGACAAAAGTGCGCCTCTGTTTCTCACACGCAGGTCAACATCACCTTTGAAAATGTACCGTGACGTCACAGAGTTCACTGCAGGCCCTTATTTGGGCTAGCACTGAGAACCACCCAGAATCCGAGGGGGAGGCACTCTTTACCCCCTCTGTTTCCAAGCAAAAGCCCCAAATAAGTGTCATCACCCAGGCAGCGTGTCAAAGCAAGTGTCAAAACCCAAGAAGTTTTCTGGATGGCCTCCGCTTTTGTCTCTTGATCTGGTAGCGCCAGGACGCCCCTTTGCTGGGGCAGCTGTTGCGCTTAAAGAATCTCTTAACATAACATAACATTTAAGTGTGACTATGCCAGCCGAAGGTTGCAATGTCTCAAAGATGTTCAGCCACCACAGACGCCGCCTGCCCTCTTTGCTCATCATTATGAGAGCAGGCATGTTTTGAGAGAGTGTGGGAAATGAAAGGGGGGGGGGGGTGCGGGGTACTATACAACCCCAGCAGGTGTGACTACAGATCGGCATTTATACAAGTGTCTGAATGTTGACTTGCCTCTTGTAGCCAATAGCAGAGGAGCTCAGACAAGCCGCTCTAAAGCTTGCTTGAATATAGAGCCCCCTAAAGCCAGAGTCGGTAAGAGCCAGCGGCCACAGGTGTGGGAAAGGTGTGACTAGGCAGAGATGCGTTCCAGGAACCGGCTGACCTCAAGGTGATAAACCGTGGAATCGCAGCCATGTTTGTGTGACCTTGGAGAGCTTACGTCATTTTACCACTGTTTACCCAGCTGTCAGCGCGTCATCCATCAATATACAGTGCTTCCCGGTTACCTGTCCCATTCAGGAGTTTGGGAAAATGCAGGGGGGGCATTGTGCCGACCAAGCCCCAGCGTGGCTGCTTTTATGGCTTAGTTACGGTTATTTCTCAATTAAAGGGGGAGAAAGAGGCTGAGCATGGCTCGTCCTCCTACCAAAGCATAACTGAACAACAGAGAGCACAATTCTTTCAAAAGGACTAACCCTCCCCTCCTAAAGGAAAGAAAACAATAGCTTTTCTTATAAAACCCTCACCCGCCAGGGCTGCCATTGGTGGCACGCTTCATCTTGGGTCCATCTCGTTCCGATGCATAACAAGACGTGCTGCGACCCGTGAGATACGCGGGAGAACTTTAGGTGCATCTTCATGATAAAGGAAATGGAAAACGATAGGCGTGGAAAGGTTTTATGGGGAGTGACGTTAACAATGCCTGCCTAGTAAGTAAACTACTATATATTCTAGCCTCTAGTCGGTATAGTTAAAAACAAAGGGGCAACACATATACGGAAATGCTTTAATGTGCCCGCCTGCCTTTCTAAAAGGTCAACATGTTTCAAGCCGTAACCCATAGGCTTTTCATCAGGACCAAGGGAAATGAACTCCCTGGAACCACTCCTGTTACGCTAGCCGCATGCACGCTGCATGCCAAACAGTAATATTGTACTTTGTACAGCAACTACTTGGTAATTACTGCCTGTAACTATCAAAGATGCAACATTACCGCATCATGGGTCCTCTGAAGTGAGCATGACTACACGTGTCCCTCACAACCGAAGATTCGCCTACCGCTCTCAACCCACTTGCTTGTAGCCGGGGGTCCGCAAAGTTACTTTCATTCCAGCAAAGTGGGCCGATGCACTGATTTGGCTCAAAATGTCATGATGTGTCTTTTTAAGTTGCAAAAGGTTGTTAGCAAGTGGCCCTATTACTTTCTGGTAATCTTCATGACTCTTTGTCCTACTCGCCTCTGCCCCAGTCATTACGGCCTGCTTCCCAAGCTTCTAGGCTTTTGTCAACGCTTGGAAGTAACAGGAAGATGCAGGGAACGCCAACTCTGTGATAGTTTAGAGTCGAGGGGGCTGGCAGTACAGCACTCCAGATGTTTTCTGTATTAAAGTGGGATTCACTGCGCCTAAAAGTAATGGCGAGGCAAGCATGTAGAGGTAATTATTAAGTTTCTTATAGCGAGACAAAAGACCAAAACGAACAACATAAACAAATATTTCCATGTGAGGAGAGGGCGGGGCCTCACGTTGAGAACTTACCTAAGAGGCACTTGTGCCCCCTCCAGCCACTAATCTCCCTTCTCCAAAAAAAGCTTGCAAACTTGCTGAGGCTGGTGCAGATGTCTTGAGGTGTTTTCACATCCTCCTTAATGGGCACTGGCTATTCACAGCTCCCAAAGACGAGTTGGAAACCAAGTTTGTGTTGTGGTTTCAGTTTGTCTTCCCTCCCACCGTGTGTTATCGGCTACTCACCCGGTGAGTGAAGGGAGCTGATATTGAGTGACACACAGTGGTACACTGTGAGTTGGCAGGTCTGTGAGACTCAGAAACTGAAATTAAGTTATCCCAGTGAAAACTGTTAATATAAAACCGTTTCTGATATAGTTTGCTTCTGGCCACATTCCAGTCTATTGTGTTTTTTTACCACTATGCTACTCCAGGCAGGGACCATCTTTATGCAAATCAGACTCGGTTCTGCTTCAGAAGGAACTCTTCAACTCGAACTGACAGTCCAGGGCCTCCCTGAACAGGAATACAGTGTGAGTGACCCCAGATCTGTTGCAGCTTTGTTCAGGTTACAAGTGACCCCAGATCACTGTTGTTGGGCTTTCTCAGTGAGGGGCATCTCGAGTCCCGTGGTACCCTAGTGGCAGTAAACAGGCAGGTGTGTTTCTGGCAATCAGGAGTCAGCTGTGGGAAACCAGTGACAGCTTCCTGGGTCTACATAGGTTGCTTCATCTCCACAAGGTGTTATAAAGAACAAGGGAAACCCAAAAGGAGTTGTACTAGGGACCTTGGGCGGTAGTATATTTTAAAGAACAGTAGACCCTAGTTTATCAGGATCATGAAAATGATAGGCATACACTAAATAGTATGTATCTCCTTTGTCCAGCCGGACAGGATTTGAGCGATCACCGCCAGAACCTCACCCACTTTGCCATTGAGCAAGATATTATCAAAATCTCCCCGGCCGAAGCAAACTGCTGCCGCGCCCGCGGCTTTGAACCCATACAACGCTAAACAGTGATCCCCATTATTACCCTGCCGTGCCGCCATTCTCCGCGACATGCCGGTTAAAACTATTTAATTCTGTAAAGTGAGCAGAACGAAGACTGCATCATTACATCTCCACTTCGGAGAACGCGTGAAACCCACGCAGGCCGAATTAAAAAAATGTTTTCAAGACAAACATGATTAATATTTTTGTCCTGATGATGATGCCCTTTACCTGAGTTGAGGCATCGAAACGTCGTCGACCATAGAGCACCATATGTATTAAATAATGTCACATAGTGTTACATACAATGGTGTGTTGAAACAGAATCAAGTCTGTCAAACTGAATATTAGTACAGACCGCCTTGTGCGCCTTTGCATAAACCTTCTCTTCTTGTTTTGTCTTGTCCTCTGTGGGTTACGGGTCGTGCCCACTTGTGTATATATTTTGTTTATATGAACTATTGCCAAACACTGAAACTAATAAAATCCTGTCCGGCTGGACAAAGGACATACGTACTATTTAGTGTATGCTATTTAGTGTATGCCTATCATTTTCATGATCCTGATAAACTAGGGTCCACTGTTCATTAAAATATCATCTCCACCAGGGGCTTCTGGGCCAGCCGCAGGATGTGGCAGGGACCCCAGAAGGTTTCTCCCTCCTGGCTAGAGGATGAAACCACCCTTGCCCCTCCACGATAAGAGAGACAATGCGGACATTGAAGTTTCTCATATCTGCATGGAGAACTCTCTTCATATTTGACGGAGGTAAACTACATTGCATGTGCGACTCACCTTCGGTACCCTCATCCACTGAAGGGACAAGTTGGGCCAATAATCAAGAGATCCTTTTTCCAAGCCCTATAAAGCCAAGTTCTTCTCCTGCTGAACTGGTTGGATCTAATAGGGTTATAAAAGTTCATTCACACAGTGATTCTGTTGAGACCATCAATTTGTTACGCATTCCTCAATAAGGCTTTCACATACTTATGCCTTAATTTGGTTCAAATTCGAACTGGTGACCACAAGGTAAACACACTGAACATTGTATGAGGGCGGTCTGAGAAATTATGCCTTTAATTCTATTTCTCCACTCGCGTGCATGCACAGAGTCAAGCTGTTTGTTTGGCGTCCAGCACAGGTTCATTCCCTTCATTTGCAGCTGCTGTTAGTTTGTTGATCGAAAAAGAGAACAAGGGAACCCTACTCACAGCGGAACCAGGGTGATTAAGTATTTTAAGAAAACAACGGTTCCTGTAGAAAGGATACTTGATATTGTTTGATAAGACAAAGCTACAATCGCCTGTATAGACAGGGATTAGGTGGGCTGTCAGATAGAAAGAGACTCAAACGCACTGATTAAGTTTGTACAATAATTGTATTTGGAGACAAAATTATTTGTGAAAAAGTTCTACAACAAGTATTTACAATTGTGTATTGTGTCCCAAGTGAAATTATGTGCAGTGGCACCATACGTGCTCCTTATAATTGAGCGTGGTTGGCCCAGAGGAGGTCGCGCTTGGCACGATCTTTGTATTGGGTCCCAGGTTTAGGGGATACTGTTGTGTGTTGGTGTCCACTGTGTTAGCTATTCAGCCAGCTTAAAACTGGACCTTGTTCTTAAATCTTAGTTGGGGAGTGAGCGTCAATTACTGTTGCTTTTTCAGTGATCTAATATCCCAATATATTCCCGCTAGCCTGTATTGTTCTTAAGAAGATTTAATCTTCAATGACCACTGACACACCAATATAATAAATATATTTATTTCATGAGCTGTAATTTTTCTTGAACCATTTATATCTTTCATTTAATATAAATGCCATCATTAATATGTACATACAACATTATACTTTTTTTATTTATACAATAAAACCACATTATTTTACCATAAGAAGTAGAGTGCTACTCGCCGAAAAAGCACTTCAACACCCCATCAGGGTTAGCAAGCACTATATAAATGTAAACCTTTATGAATGCAACATTTTTTCCCTCTTCTATCCCTCCACTATCCTTCTCAATCCAAATAACTAACATATCCACCACTCAAATTAGTTTCATATTTTTACTATACTAATTCACCACTAATCCTTGATGGGTTTCGGAGTAGCGCCGAAAAAGCGCTTCGATGCCTCGTCAGGGGTTGTAAGCGCTATATAAATGTAAATACAATAAAAAAAACACCCACGCAATTCTCACATCCATACCAGATTTGGTTGCAAACAGGAATACACATTGTGTGGGAAAGATGTACATCCGGTACTTTTCCCGGTTCCCATTCTGCGGATAAAAATGCGGTCAAATGTGAACAGGGAGCCCTGTTTGCAAAGAGGCGAGACTTGTGGTAAACTCAGCATGTTATGCCTCATTCTGAGCATGAATACTTGGAATGGGGCTAATTCGGGTTCTATTATTACCGCACCCTGAGATATTGGTGTTTACCAGGTGCAGTATTAAGTCCCAAAAAGCAACCTACCCCCGAAGTGTTCTCAACGGACCATAAAGTAACATCCCAGTAAAAACAGGAATAAGTGAGCCGCTGGTGTTATTCCGGCCCAGAGCACATCAGGACAGTTTCACAGCACGCTGGGGCCCTGTCCGCCATTTAACAGTTGGATAAACTTCTCCTGCAGGGTCACGCTTATTAAAAGTCGAGGAGGGCGTACAAATTGCCTGCGGTGTGCAGGCCGCTGTGAAGCCAGATGTGGACGGAAGACCCCGCAGGGCGGGCCAGACTAGAGCGCGCCTTTGATCGCCGGCACGAATGACAGAAGACATCGCGGAAGCATATATATAATAACTTTATTTGTTTGTACCCTCTTCTTAACCCTGAGTTTTGAAACGACCAGGCCTGCATCTGATCTCAGGCAGTGAACCCATTTCAGATTTAACCTCATATAAACAGTTTTCATGGGCGGGGCGAGGAAGGCAGCCAGTGATCGAGGCGAAAGCGCTTTCAAAAGTCGCAGCAAACTTTCCGGAAGCCCAGATCCTGCTGTTGTGAGAGCTTTTCTGTGTGATTTCCAAATGGTTCTCGCTCACAGAAGGAATCCTTCCCCACCACAAACATTTAAACACATTCTTCGGCAGGGTCTCGGCTGCTGAGGGCGGCCTGCGCGCTGCAGGTAACAGCCTGCTCTCTGCTTTCCTGGTTTCACTCCCACTGGGGACCCGAACCCACATCCCCTCGCATTGTGACCTTTCACCTCCTGCGTACCCCAGACCCACACAGTAGCTGGACCGTGTATGGACAAGGGTGCATTGTGATGGAGGGGAGCAGAAAGGTGGCTTTCAGTGTTTTTGGAATGTGTGGTTATGCGTGGAAGTATTTCAATAAACACTTTGAATCAAAGAAAAGTGAGGGTAACTTTCAAATACCCTTTGAAAATCTTTAAGTGCAGTTCCTGTACTTTTCTTGAAGAAAGGGGAGCCTTATAGGTTTTCTTTCCAGTAACTATTTTCGCCGTCAGGCTTCCGGCACCTCCGCCTATCTTTGCTGTTTCAAACTGCACTTTGACTTACTCAGACTAATAGGTGTGAAGAGAGAGTGATCTTTGTTTCCCCTGCTTTGCCTTTTTCATAAACATTTCCACTAGCCCCTTGGTGCCCAGTATAGGTCCACAAAGGCATCCTCTTTGCCAGAAGTTCAGGGTATCTATGTAAAATAAATGTACATATAGTGTATCCCAGTGAAACTCACCTACTTAAACCATGGCTATCTTATAAATCCGGTGTGAATCTGGCCCTCCTGGACGTATGTTGGACACCCCTGCTACACTAGTTTCATCTATTAACCTTGCAAACTAGTCTTTTAGGTCAAGTTGGTGCTCTCATTTACACTAAAATGAAGAGTTCAATTTTTTGAGTGATGTCTTCTATCCTCTGATTCCACCCAGCAGCAATATTGCCCTTAAGTACATCTGAAGTGCATTTCCCATTATCTTACTATACCCCCAAAGCCCTCTTTCTGCCCTTCAGGGCATATTTTAATAGTATGGCTTTTCTTGTAGTTCCACCAAAGAGCACTTATACAGCCTATACGGGCATGTTTTGTTATGTCCTATCCTCCTTTGGACCCACCCAAGAGCACACGTATTGCCTTTTTATATTTTTGTAGTTGTATTCTATGATATGCTGGTTCCTCCCAAAAGACAAATACTGTCTTTCAGGGCATGGCACGGCGGGGCCTTACACTGACTTATAAAATGATGAGGCTTGTTTTGTTATGTCTTGTTCTTCCTTGGACCCACCCAAGGGCACTCTTATTGCCTGCGATTGTATATTTTGTTCTTGTATCCTATGGTGTGGTGGTTCAAGTTAAAAAAAAAAAAGTTTAAAATTTGTATAGCGCACTACTCACCCAGAGGGTCTCAAGGCGCTTGAGGGAGGGGGGGTACATTACTTATCGAATATCCAAGTTTTTAGTTGTTTTCTGATGGAGAGGTGGTTCTGTGTAAGGCGGAGGTGGGTGGGGAGAGAATTCCAGGTCTTGGCTGCTAAGTAGGAGAAGGATCTTCCCCCCATGGTGGATCGTTGGATGCGTGGAATTGCGGTGAGGGCTTAATTGGACAACACTCGTATTGCCTTTGAGGGCATGGTAGGACCTCACTCTAGTGATGAGACATAGTTTGATGCTACGGATGCACTCTAAATAGACCACTCAGCATCTTGATAAAGTTGACTCTGGAATATGCACTTGCTCTTTGGTTTATCGCCTAAAAGTCTAGCTACATGAACAGAAATGATCTGTTGCCGGGTGGGCCAAGAAATTTACAGTTAAGTTTAGGCAAAATGTGAAATTAGGTTCTCAAGGAAAAAAAACAGTGGTTTTTGTAAGTCCTTCTAAACACAGTAACACTACAGTCCACTCCTTACTCCATGAGGTAAAGTGTCTCATCTAACTCGCTGCCGGGGTGGTGGTCCCTGGTCCCTTCCCCATATGTTTTAATAAGTGACCAGACTCTTAAGGACTCGATGGCACGTCATCAGTACATCCATGGCACATTGGCTAAGGGTTGCTTGGGCGCGCGCTCTGAGTATTCTGCCCCTGTAGGAAACTCCATCTGACAAATTAGGAATGGTTTCTTATTTACATCGCTGCGTGTATGTGGGTTTTCTGGTCATTTACAAAACAACTATCCTGAAAAGTCAAGCTGTAGCCTGTGGCATCTTTGGAATAAGTTATTGTCTATTGGTGGTTTTGGCTGGTCATTTTTTAACCATGTATTTACATCTGTGTGTATGTCCAAACCCCATATATGGTAACTGGGTATATTAGAAAAGCATCCACTCCTGCATAGGCCCTCTGTTTCCAGTTCTTATCCGTACTTTCCGCGACACCCTGCCATGGCCTGCACAAGGGAAACCATTTTCGCCTTTACAGGAGCCTTGGATGCTTAACAGGAGTTTTAGTTCATAAAGATGTTTCAATGCAGGCATTTCTTTTAAAGTTTTGAAATGTACATGTTTTCTTTGTTCTGAATAACGTAGCATTACAGTCATCAAGCCCTGGCTTTAATTGTCTGTGTTCTCGATCCAAGGCGAACATCTTGTTTTCATGACACCAGGCAGTCTTCCCAAGACCATGAATAATGCACTTTTCTTGGGTTTGTCTCTTTAACCTTGCACTGTCCTTCCGCTTATAAAAATTCATTATTATATATATATATATATATATATATATATATATATATATATATATATATATATATATATATATATATATATATATATATTTTTTTTTTACAGGACCGCAGACGACCCTGCATCTAATTGCAGATTATTCTCTGTTGGTATAGCCAGGAAGTTTGCGCATACCTCAACCAATAGAAAAGCACAGGGTTTACAGCAAACAGCAGACATTTTTAAGCATTGACCTTAAGTGCCCCAAGGGAATCTGACAGTACAAACAAAGCATCTATTTGTGTAAAAATCGTTTCTCGCATTTCCACTCTGCCAGTTTTTTTTTTTTTAAAGGGTGCCAAAATGCATATATATATTTTTTAGACCGGAGCAACCCAATAGTAAATTGTAGCTGCTGGGCCTGGAAAAAACAAGTACGAGAGTAAGAGGGGAGAGCAGGGGAGGAGTGGGTGGGTGGAAGGACGGGGTGTAGTAAGTACCAAACAGCAGCAGGACAGTGTGTGTGTGTGTGTGAGGGGGTGCAATGGAGGATCAGGGTGGTTGCAAAAATAAATACAAAAGAGATACAGAAAAGATTGGGATGGACAGGGATTGGGAAATCAGTGGAGTAGGTGGGTGGCGGGTGGAAAATAAACAAATGAACAAAACAGAGGGGTAACCAAGCGGGATGGGGAAGGGCGTGGGAAGGAATAGACATGCTAGGCATGAGCAACACAGGAGTGTGGGAGCACAAGTAGTTCCGAGAATGTAAGCGGTGGAAGGATACACGTTATCCAATGAAACAGGATGGTAAAGAAGCTATGTTCCATGGGGGAGACAAACACAAGAAGAGGAAGGAAAGCCATTGAATAGGACGCAAGCAAATGAGATTGACAAGCGGGTAACCAGTGATAAGCAATGGGCTGATCCGAAGGCTACGGAGAGAATTGGCATTGTCCACAATAGGTCTTTGAAAAGTTGTCTGTGGGTGAGATCTAAATGCAGGTCATGAAGTCATTTTTTGTAGCTGTCATTGCATTCTGTAATATAGAGAAATACATAAAATAAGTGAGTTATAAAATGATCCATTTCAGTACATCTTCAAATACAATACACCTCTGTGACACAACTCTCATTGTTTCCAATGACCGACAATGCTCTCCCAACTTGACATTTCCTTTGGATTGCATAGGACATTAGGAATGAAGTGGAGCTGCTGTTCCCTTTTTTAGAAAAAAATACTAAATACTGGTTGGATGCTCCAGCTGTCAGTCAATCAGAAGGTATGCTGTTTCTGTAAACACACTTTTCAAAACTTTCAGAAAACGTCCCACTGCCAAAGATGGCTGTCCAATCAATCAATCAATCAAAGTACTTGTAAAGTGCGCTACTTACCCGTGAGGGTCTCAATGCGCTGAGGGGAGGGGGTGCCGCTACTGCTCGAAGAGCCAGGTCTTGAGGAGTCTTCTGAAGGCGAGTAGGTCTTGGGTCTGCCGTAGGTGGGTAGGGAGGTGTTCCAGGTCTTGGCGGCGAGGTAGGAAAAGGATTTTGTTTTACATATTGTTTATGTGGATTAGTTAGGTGTACCTATAAGACAGACTTGATGAATGCTACAAATTGAAAAGTTTTAGTAATAAATTGACAGGGTAGCGTAAGCCTTTGAAAATGTCCTAAACCCTACTCTTGGTCAGTTAGCGTTGCAATTCAAATCCCATGTCAACTTTTTGGAATATCACAGGAAAATAGCATTGCTGTGCTTGGTCACCGCTCCCATGCGTTGACTTTCTTGGTAACTTAAGATGACTGATGGCGCACAAACAGCAGATGCACAAACATGGCTGTATTCACATGTCAATGGAGTCGAACCATACATGGGATACAGCACAAACCATCTCCTCGCTGCTATTGCTTTAAGGATCATTGTGTCAGCAATTTCCACCTCTGAGCCTAACACAAGTAACATGCCTCGAAGGCGGATGTATGACGTTACAATGCAGGCTATTACAACGCCTGCCTTTACAACTCGGTTTTTACATCGCATACCTTTACAACGCATAGCGCTTAGAGGTGCTGGATAGTGAAAAGTTAAATTTTCTATTCCAACTCTAGTCCCCGTGGACACTAGGGAAGGTGTTGGATAGAAAATTAAAGTTATTCCCTATCCTAGAGCGCCCCCCAGCGCAATGCGTTGTAATAGTTTGCGTTGTAATGACCGCGTTGTAATGGTAGTGCGTTGTAAAAGTTTCGTTGTAAAGGTTGTTCACCCTCGAAGGCACTAGTGTTCACTTTATTAATTCAGGTCTTGCTGTTTGCCCAAAGCATGCCACGCAAATACGCAGTAAAAGAAAATAGCAGCGCCTTGCTAGTAATGGACCGCAGTGAAAGAGGGCGCGATGTTTGCTCTACATAAAAGGACTGCTGGAGAGGGAGGGCTGTTGTCCTTCAGTCCTCTAACAATAAATCCGCTGCTTGGCATAGCCCTGCTGGAAGGGTTCAGAGGTATCCAGACTTAGAGCACATTGTAGCTGGAACACCACATCCCAACACTTGACCAGCCTTCCTCCAGCGACTGAGTTCTCTGGAAAGCTGTGAGAAGGTGATCAAGAAAGGAGCCTGTTATACATGTATTGTCCTACATGACAGACGCCGAATCCACAGCAGGCACTGACCCTTAAGGAATAGCAATTGCCTACGTCATCTATTTCCCCATCGCACTTGGTGGTTGACCCGCTGACCAGTGCGTGGACTCCTCTTCATGCCCCTTCTTTCAGATGCTGCATCTATCTTCAGAATTGGCCATCCCTGCTCATACCCTCAGCAGCCACCTCTGAGTCCCATAGTCTACATACCTCTGGTCCTGGCCTCATCATTGTCCCACCTGCCAGATGCCTGCTTCTGCTCCTCACCCTGCAGGTCAGTTCTTCTACCAGCTCCATCTGTACACTCTCCGCGAACAACTGGTCTCAACAAAGCTCTGCACTGCCAGCCTCCCCAACCATAGGTGTCATGGGGGCTACATCACAAACCAGACACTGAAGGCTACAACCCGATCTTCCATCCCTTACAACATCCCAGGACCTAACTGACCCTAGCAGAGCTCCTGCACTGCCCGACTCAGGCTATATTTAAAGTTGGATGAATGGCCGCGCTGTGGGGTATCAATATTTTATTGTACCTGAAGTTTGTCTCCAACAAACATGTATTCTTTGTCTGATGAATAAGCAGGGGCTTGCATACTAGCTCCACTTTAAGTATGTGGCCACCCAAGGTGTGTAAAATGTCAGTGAAATGTGAAATTATAAAAAAAATCTGTGAAATTCATTGTAAGGTATTTCTCATGATACTTAGCTGCAGGGAAATAGCTCATGTTCAAAAGTTATGCAAGATAAATTCAAGCGATTGGTTTGAGGGGAAAATGTCTCCCACACTTTCGTTTAAATAAATTGCGAAGTTGTGCAGCTGAGTAATTTGCTAATTTCTATGCAAAGTATCGCAGGCATAATAAAAATGTTGCACAGTCCTTGGCAGCAACCCCGTATGCCATATTTGGCTCAGCCAGTAGTCAACTCATTTTTTTGTTGTTTACGTTGTAGGTAGCCCGGACGTAGTTAGCCAGAGGGCACTAGAGCGGTTTACATGGGCTCTGGACAAGGTCAGGTTTTTTCCATGGACATTGAGTGAGTTGCCCAGAATCACAGGATGTTCCGCCGACGCCAGGACTCGAACCTCAGTCCACCGACTCGTGTGGAACTGTCTATACTCCTGCTTTGTTTTTCTATGCTAGGGCCAGTGACAGACTGATGTACACAAGACTAAAGCTGCCCTTGCAAGGCAGGGCACGCCTACAGTGAGAAGGGGTTAGTGAACGCATTTAATGAAAATGTAAGTTCAGGGGTCATTAGGTCTCGCCTGTCGATGCGCATCGAGCAAGCGAGACTATGGGGGCTTATCCACTCTTTGTCCAACTTGCAAGGAATCGTGGCGATTCCTTGCAGTGCCCGTGACTTTTAAGCTCAATGCGCATGCGCATTGAGCTTAAAAGCGCGTGCACATCAGTTCCCTCAGCCGGACTCCAGGCCCCCGCTCCGCCCCCTCCCCTGCCCGCCGTGTCGCATTTCTCCTCCCCCCTCCCCTTATCCTCCGTCTGTTCCCTCTCCCCGCTACCCTACTAAAGCCATGTACCTACAATGAGACTAGCACGCAGAGGACTTTATTCGTAAGAAGTCAAATGAAGCCGCCATGTTTGAATGTAGCTTTCAGTCATGTAAATGGCACATCAACTGATCATATTCGTATACTGCAAGATTCCACACCGCTTTTTATGTAATAAATCTGTTTTTATTACCTGTTTCCATCATTTAGTATAACATTTTAAATATTTCGGCCGATATTTGTGTTTCATAATTTTGTATGTAACAGCATAAAAACCACGATCTTTATGCCCTTAAAGCGTTTCCACTTGGATGTTGGTAGTTTTTCAAACGTAGCATTTCTACTTGCCGTATAACATTTGATAACACATATTGAAAGAGTCCTTTACGTGTGCGACGGTCGGTATGTGCTCTCTGAGTCAAGGAAATGTACGGTATACAAGATTCGCCCGTAAGGGTGAACAGAGGGACAGGCCAGTAGTTTAATACCACATATATTTTGGCAACGCCTTATTGTAAAAATTATTCTGCTAGAGTTCTGTGATTAGTTTAATATATGAAAGCAACAACTCTGTTCGTTCAAAGTATGTATTTGTTCTTTTTCTAATCTTGTATGTACAGAATCATCTTTTTTTTTTAAAATACCAAAAATAAATCTACATTTAATGTATTAGACAAAAATTACCTTGCTTTGTTTAACTTATTTCTGAGTGTATCGCTTTTTTAAAATAGCGAAACACGTAAACATTTCAATATGGCCATTATGTTCAGCTTCTTCCGCCATACTACAGTAGCGTATCCGTTTCTTTCGAGTGACGGACATTCAGTTACTTTACTTCCCATTGCCGTCTCTTATTGACTACGCAGTTACAGTCTGGATGACGTAACCACGTCACAGATACGAACGGCTTGCCGGGCGCTGTAGTCCATAACTATGCTGCCTGTAGCCCCACCCCGCTTCTTTGCTCTAGTCTCCCTCAACCCCTCACCCTCACCCTCACTCACCCTCACTCACCCTCAACCCCTCACTCACCCTCACTCACCCTCAACCCCTCAGCCTCACCCTCACTCTCACTCACCCTCACTCACCCTCAACCCCTCAGCCTCACCCTCACTCACCCTCAACCCCTCACCCTCACTCACCCTCAATCACCCTCAACCCCTCACCCTCACTCACCCTCAACCCCTCACCCTCAACCCCTCACTCACCCTCACTCACCCTCAACCCCTCAGCCTCACCCTCACTCTCACTCACCCTCACTCACCCTCAACCCCTCAGCCTCACCCTCACTTACCCTCACCCTCACTCACCCTCACTCACCCTCAACCCCTCACCCTCACTCACCCTCAACCCCTCACCCTCACTCACCCTCACCCTCACTCACCCTCACCCTCACTCACCCTCAACCCCTCACCCTCAACCCCTCACCCTCACTCACCCTCACCCTCACTCACCCTCAAACCCTCACCCTCACTCACCCTCAACCCCTCACCCTCACTCACCCTCACTCACCCTCAACCCCTCACCCTCACTCACCCTCAACCCCTCACCCTCACTCACCCTCAACCCCTCACTCACCCTCACTCTCACTCACCCTCAACCCCTCACCCTCACTCACCCTCACTCACCCTCACCCACCCTCAACCCCCCACCCTCACTCACCCTCACTCACCCTCAACCCCTCACCCTCACTCACCCCCTCACCCTCACCCTCACTCACCCTCAACCCCTCACCCTCACTCACCCTCACCCTCACTCACCCTCAACCCCTCACCCTCAACCTCAACCCCTCACCCTCACTCACCCTCACTCACCCTCACCCACCCTTACTCACCCTCACCCTCACCCACCCTCAACCCCTCACCCTCACTCACCCTCACCCTCACTCACCCTCAACCCCTCACCCTCACTCACCCCCTCACCCTCACTCACCCTCAACCCCTCACCCTCACTCACCCTCACCCTCACTCACCCTCAACCCCTCACCCTCAACCTCAACCCCTCACCCTCACTCACCCTCACTCACCCTCACCCTCACTCACCCTCACTCACCCTCACCCTCACTCACCCTCAACCCCTCACCCTCACTCACCCTCAACCCCTCACCCTCACCCACCCTCACCCTCACTCATCCTCACCCACCCTCAACCCCTCACCCTCACTCACCCTCAACCCCTCACCCTCACTCACCCTCACTCTCACTCACCCTCACTCACCCTCAACGCCTCACCCTCACTCACCCTCAACACCTCACCCTCACTCACCCTCACTCACCCTCAACACCTCACCCTCACTCACCCTCACCCTCACTCACCCTCACCCTCACTCACCCTCACCCCCTCACCCTCACTCACCCCCTCACCCTCACTCACCCTCACTCACCCTCATTCACCCTCACTCACCCTCACTCACCCTCACTCACCCTCAACCCCTCACCCTCACTCACCCTCAACCCCTCACTCACCCTCAACCCCTCACTCACCCTCACCCTCACTCACCCTCACCCTCACTCACCCTCACCCTCACTCACCCTCACCCTCACTCACCCTCAACCCCTCACCCTCAACCTCAACCCCTCACCCTCACTCACCCTCAACCCCTCACCCTCACTCACCCTCAACCCCTCACCCTCACTCACCCTCACCCACCCTCACCCTCAACCCCTCACCCTCACTCACCCTCAACCCCTCACCCTCACTCACCCTCACCCACCCTCACCCTCAACCCCTCACCCTCACTCACCCTCAACCCCTCACCCTCACTCACCCTCAACCCCTCACCCCTCACTCACCCTCACTCTCACTCACCCTCAACCCCTCACCCTCACTCACCCTCACTCACCCTCACCCACCCTCAACCCCTCACCCTCACTCACCCTCAACCCCTCACCCTCAACCCCTCACCCCCTCACTCACCCTCACTCTCACTCACCCTCAACCCCTCACCCTCACTCACCCTCACCCTCACCCTCACTCACCCTCACCCACCCTCAACCCCTCACCCTCACTCACCCTCACCCTCACTCACCCTCAACCCCTCACCCTCACTCACCCCCTCACCCTCACTCACCCTCACCCTCACCCTCCCTCAACCCCTCACCCTCACCCACCCTCAACACCTCACCCTCACTCACCCTCACTCACCCTCAACACCTCACCCTCACTCACCCTCAACCCCTCACCCTCACCCTCACCCTCACTCACCCTCAACCCCTCACCCTCAACCCCTCACCCCCTCACCCTCACTCACCCTCACTCACCCTCACTCACCCTCACTCACCCTCAACCCCTCACTCACCCTCACCCTCACTCACCCTCACTCAGCGCAACCACAGCATCTTCACTAAATATATTTAATAAACTTTAAGCTATTGGCAATATAAAATAAAATCCATTTTATTTATGTATTAATTATTAATTGTTTTTTAAAGCCATTGATTTTTTTTTTATATCAATACATATAAGTCCTGTTAATACAAAACATGTTGCTTTACAAATGCTAGAGGTGTCACATTTACAAAAATTATAACTATTGGCTTTGTAAAGAAGAAAGCTATTAATTTAGCTATTTAGAAAAAACAACACATAAATAAAAAACAAAAAAATAATTAACACCTATAGCTCAAACTTTCCTACTGCGAGACCTATTGCATTTCCAATGCTTGTTTATTTGTTCTTGACTGTTTGTTAAGGGTTTTTGTGGAAGACCCACCTCTCTTCCTCTATGATTGCTGCCTCGACATTCAGGCTGCAAGAGCCAGTGTGACTGTTCAGAAAAGGGGGTGGTGATGGACAGAGTATCTGAATTAAACAGAACACTCGTACCCAGTCAAAAGATCAGGGCTTGATCCATCACCGTTTTTTAGCTCACTGCACCATCCCAGCTCAGTGTGACTGTGGCAAGCCTGCATTGGTCTTTAGAACACTGTGTGCCAGAGCTGTGATTTCGTGTATATTGCGCACTCATAAACCCAAGGTCGCGCATGCGCCGTTGGAAGGTATCCTTTTCTCTTTCACGCAGGCCTTCCTTTCCCGGCCCCTGCTGCGGCCGCACTACTTACTGCAAATCCTGATTGGCTTCTGGAGCTTGTAACTTTTTTAATCAAACCAATGTGGGGCACGTCTGACAACCCAGCTGCATTTCTTGCTGTCTGTTAATATTTGCGTTTCCATCCTTCTGTGGAAGCCAAATGGAAAGGGCGGGGACTTGGCCTCGGATGCGGAAGTGAGTGACAGCCGAGTCCAGGGCGGATACATTTACAGCGTCTCTCTTGGATTAAACCCCGCTGCCTCTGTTCCTGATCCAAACCCAAGTGAGCACGTTGGAGGCTCTGGGGCTGAGTGACATCTGGTCCTCAGTGTGAGAAAATGCTGCTCTCTACTTTGATCTTCCACGTCCCCCGGCATCTTCAACCTTGAAGACCAGAATAAAAGTCCCTGGCTTTCAAAAGATCGTGATCTCCTAAGGCCGTAGTAATAATGTATGCATTGTCATTTAGCACTTATGTAGGCCACACACTTCCAGTAGTATGGCATCGCAGCACCTTTTTATTGAACAGGGTGTACCAAACTTTTCGTTGCAGGCCATAGCGTAAGTTGGTTTCGGGAAAAGTGTGCCATCAACTTACGTCAGTGTGCCAGTTTGAATGAGTTGTGAGTTTGTAGGTCTGTACTACAAACAGCACCTCTGTGGCTCCCCCTGCTGCTGCCACTGCTCATTGCACTGCATGTCTGCTGCCCTCCTTCTGGGGAAGATGTCTCTTGGAAGTCAGAGGTCCCGCTCTGTGGCTCTCTCTGATTGTGCACCTTGGCAGCTGTCATACTTCTACTGGGCACACTATGCCCCGCTCAAATGTCAGAACGAAGTGCCACCCTTTGGATTTTTCTTCTTCATCGACACCAGTGATGTCCACCCTGGGTCCAGGAGGGCTGGATCTTTGCGAATTCCTTCTGCCATTGTAATCATTGCGTGGGATCTGCCTTGCCTCATTTCTAGTGTGACATTTGAGGTGGTCCTTTGGGCATATGGTAGAGATATCCAGTTTTATAATGTCTGGTTATAGTAATTCATTATATTCTGTATTTTTGCTTTCTGGGACTTGTAGTCCTGCGTTTATAACAGAAAAATACATTTGTAAGTACCAGAATCCTATTTATAAAACCTCCAGGTACGTTATGGACAGCCTGTTTAGTTTATTTGTGTTTTTAATGCACACAACCTATCCCTGACCCTACAATCCATCAACCACGTTTGCGGACTTCCTCCTTAATGAAAACAGTTGACGAGCCTCAGTATTTTCGGCTGTCCTCCACAGCGGCAGAAGTCACTCCAGCATATTGGCTTTATCCACCTTGGTAGAGAAGTACTTTGATGAAAAGTTCTCCAGTGTTCGTCAACGCTAGTAAACAGTTTGCCAGTGAATTTTTACACTGAGAACCAACCAGAAGTTGGAGTAGCCTGTCGGTGTATGCATGGTAGTCTGCGTTTGATATTGTGGGTGTCACAAAGTATATTGGCAACACTCTACCTATTTTTTCCTGAAAGTCTGCCAAAATTTCCATAGCGGTCTTTTAGGGAGTTAACTGTGCCATAAATGGCGGTGGACCACTTAGCCGTGCTTGGGCGCGCTCTCTGCTGCTACATCTGGCTGAGTCCACTGCGAACTTGGGCAGAGTAAATGAATGAATATATTTGTAGCGCACACAGCTCATCCTAGGAGTGTCCCAGCGCAGGAATCGGAGATGTGCCCGCTGGCACCATGCCCCCTAATAAGGGAATACCAACCAGGGGGCAGATTTTCAAAGTTTTTTTTCGTTGCGAAGCAAGCCTTTTGCATACAAAAAGGCCCAATTTGCGATTTGCTAACTTATTACCTTATCACAAATTGGGTTTGCCGTTTCTGTATTAGGAGGGGCATGCTCAGGGCATCGAATCGCAGTGGTATATGTGAATGTTTTGCAACCAAAATGCAGTCGCTAAACATTAGCAATTTACCACCTACTTCAAGCAGGTGGTAACCCATTTGCAAATGAGATGGGGTCCCCAAGAGACTCCTTACCTTTTGTGAATGTTTGTGAAAACATTTTTTAAGAGCAGGCATTGGTCCTTGGTCCTATGGACGACTGCCTGCTCTTAAAAAAATGAAAGAAAACTTTTCATTTTGGTTTTTGAAACACATCCCTTTTTCCTTTAACCACATCGCTGCGGCGGCTATACCGCCGCAGCACTAAGGGGGCGGGGCGGCCGTGCGGCGGGCGCATGCTGGTGACGGAACCACTCCGTCACCAGCCGCGGTTGGGCTGTGCTCATGACGGAGCGGTTCCGTCATGGACCCGCCCGCTCAATGGAACGCCCAGCGCAAGTGCAGAATCTGCACCGCGCAGGTGCGGAATCCGCGCCGCGCAGGCCGTCATGAGCACAGCCCAACCGCGGCTGGTGACAGAGTGGTTCTGTCACCAGCATGCGCCCGCCGCGCGCCGCCCCGCAGCTGATGACGGAGGGGTTCCGTCTTCAGCATCGAAAGAGTTAAGGAAAACAGGTTGCTTTAAAAAAAAAAAACGTTGCTTTATTGAAAAGGAATGACAGCCATGGTGGTCTGATGACCCCAGCAGGCCACCATCCCTGTGATTTTTTGTGATTCCCAAGACCCACCTCATGAATTTTAATGAGGTAGGTCTATTTGCGACCCACTTGAAATCTCTAAAAGTGCCAAAGACACATTTGTACATTAGTGCGAATCGCAAAAATGTGCTATTTGGTAATCGTCTTATACTGCTAAAGATGCAGACAATCAACTCAACAGAACTCTCACCACAATAACTTCTACAGAATGTCTTTGCCGCTGTCTAGTCGAATGGTAGGCCCTTAATCAGGATGACGTGGTCCCTTGATGCAGTTCTCTGCCCATCCTCAAGGACCTCTGCCCCTCTGCACATGTGCCATTCGATAGCAGCATCTTTGGCATCTACAGGTAGCTATGAACACTGTGGTTACCCACTGGTACAACGCTATTGTCTGCATAGTAGCAATTTACCCCAGCATCTTTCATATTACTGCCACTCAGGGCCTCTCATCGGCGACGGGTGTCTCGCGCTGAAGTACAGGCTCAGTGACCCCTTCGGCTTTAATGGAGTTTCACACACAGTAGCCTTTGTTGTCAAAACACTCTGTACCTCGCTCCCGTGGACTTCTGGCCCCTTCCTTGGTCTCAAGAATCCAGGCGTGTGAGGAGGGATTCTGAGGCCTGTGATCTCATTGGCTCGCTCCTGTGAACCAGCGTCGCTCTCGCGCGCGCACGTGCTCGCGGTACTCCCATCCTTGGAGGGGACGAGGCGACCAAGCAGTTATGGCGGCTGAGCTGGTAAATGATTAACCGTCCTCTAAACCGCCTCGCTCCCCTGCAGTGCTACTGGCTGGCATCCTCCCTATGGGACTGGAAGACCTGTTCCGGATGATAAAGTTTCTCTTGTTGTTTTTAACTGGTGTGTAAAGTTGTTTTTTTCCTTTCCCTGGGGCATGTAAGGAGGGGGGAGGTTTTGCTGATGGGTGCATTTCTTTTTCTTGCCATCGTGCACTGCCCCTAGACTTAACCCACAGTGGGATAGCGTAAAAAGTGGCGTGGAGCGAGGCTGAGTGGAGGAATGCCCTTTGCCAACACACAGTAGTAGCTTTGACAATATGGCGCCTTTCCTCATCACAAGTGGTGAAGAAAGGCATCGCCCATGCTCCATACCAGGCCTGATAGTTATAAAGTCAAAGTGCTGTAGGCTAAAAAGCTAGGACTGGCTAAAAATGTCAGACATGACCTGGGACCTGTTGGCAACATTGGGCAGAACGAAACACAGGCCCAAGCTGGCAGGACGGGGCTTTCTTTTGGCAAATGTATTTGAAGTTGGTACTTTATTCCTATTGGTTCAGCTGAAGTGGACTAAAACTACAACAGTCCTATGGTGGGAAAATGGTGCTTCGTCGTTGCCAATCCTTCTAGTCACTCTACATTTGTGTTTAAGATCCCTTGGCTTGGTACATCACTGATGAACTGACTCTCACATTTTCAGTGAGTGACATCCTGATTTTTTGCCACAACAGGGTGTCATACTAGCGCTTTGCCAAGGACTGTCAAGCTAAAATACAAAAAAAGAACTGTGTACAAAAAATCTTTAACAGAAACCAGACCGTGCTTAATTTTGTTGCATTCATTTGCAGCCTGCTCAGCTAAATTTTGAGAGCATAACTCATGGATTAACCACAAAGTAGCAACGATGAATAGACCACAAGGGATCCGCATCATTCCCACTGCTCTTTAAAAATATTCATTCTATTGCTCCTCTTTCAGAGAACAATCAAAATAACCCAAAAAACACTTTACAGCTCAGAGTATGCATTCCTCCGCTTATCCCATGTGAAGGCATCAGTACATTTATTTATTTATATATATATATATATATATATATATATATATATATATATATATATATATATATATATATATATATATATATATATATTAATATATATATTAATATATATATCCGCTCCTACTAAGTCTCCCATCCTTTAGCTCACTGCATACAACTTCTTGCTGTCATACCCGCTGTTGTGAGCATAAGAGGGAACAGCTTATTATCAAAAAGGATCCACTTGAAAAACATGCTAGAAGTAACAGCACTAGTTTCTTCCATTAGCAGCACTGCTCATTGCTTTCTCCGGTGCCAACTGCAGATCAACAGCAAAAGACAGCATAGGGATTGCTGACTTAATCACTCTCGCAACCTGGATCGTGTCCCCCTGACCGAAATCTTGTGGAATGACTACCCTCAAACATTGCTAGTCCCACCTCAAAACTTCACTATCCATCTGGGCAGGATAGAAAAAAGAGCAGACGGGATAGTGGTCATTGCAAAAAAAAAACTCCATTAAATGAAAAAGTCAAAAGAAAAATTACCGATTCACAAACTTACAATGCCGCCCTGTCCACACATTGTGGTGAACCATGCTCGTTTTAATCTCTATGTCTTTACTGCCCACCCAGTGACAAAAACATTTTTGTTGAGCAACTGATTGAACTTGTCACTAAATCCTTAATCATTTCGAACAACATTTTCCTAGATAACTTCAATCTTCACTGCACTGCTGCTCATAGTTGTGCATTTGTAAGGGACAAACCAAAAAAGTTCCATAATGCAAAGTAAAAAACACCTCTACGTGTGCTGCTTATGCTAGGCTCCTTATGCTAGACATGGGACAGTGTGAGAGTTTAGCATGGCAGTTATCTCATAACAAAGGCATCTACTCCATAAGGACTCACATCAAGGTCAGACAATACTTGAATCAAAAAGGAAACGCGCCTTGAGTTCAGTCTTTGTACTACTACTGTTTGATTCCCGTTTTTACAGGATGACAATCCAAGTATTAAAATGTATTTTCTTACAGAAGTGAGCTCCTTGAATGCCGTTCAGACTTTGCCACTGGTTTCAAGCTAGCCTGGCTGATGAGGGCTGTTAGCCCAAAACCGGTCCCAGGATGCTTGTTTCTGGTCTAGGGAAGACATGGCTTGGCAGTTCGGGCTGGACTGTTCCCATGAGGCACAGGGTCAAAACTGATATGCATATAGCTGTGTCCGAACTGGGGTGGCGAAGTTAGCTAAAGAACGATGATGGATTCAACCCAGATCTGTGACTGGGGGTGAGTGTCTGAAAAGTTTTCAGTGCTTCGTCCATCTTCTCCTTATGTTTGCTTTGTTCAGACTTTCTAGGCATTGTTTCGCAGTTTTAAGCCAGGTACAACCTGAGTGGATTGTTCTGCAATGACACTATTTTTAGGATGCTTGTTTTCTGGTTGGAGATGGTCGTGCAACACAAGCATCATGGGGCCGATGCCCTCTTCATTGCTTTCTTTTCTCCTCTTCAGGATTCTAAAAACTTTAACCGAAAGATGATGTAGACTTGGAGATTCAGTAATATGGACTCCATGATGTCCTTGAGTATGGATCCGTCTTCTAGGGACAGTCTCTCAGTGCCAAGAAGCCCTTTGTGGGTTATTAAGTGTGCTCACAAGCGATTTAACAAACTGTGATCTACAATATAAAGAGAACTGTCACATTTGGTGCACTTTTGAGGTTGTTGACTACATGTACTTTTGTTGCGGGCTGTATTATTGACTCCCCACTTAGAAATTCTGGAAGTCATCAAAGTTATTTTGTTCCATGGAAACTTTTCTAACTTTCTTCTGATGTGTGCACTTAGTTCTCAGTCCACAGCATATGGTTCCTTAAGTCTTGCCTTGAGAGTCTCAAAGGACAATTCTGTTAATATGAGAGTGGGGACAATTTTATCAATTTTCAGTAATGCCTCTAATGAGGCCATTAGGATATTTTGCCCTTTGCTGAGGGTCCTTGGGGGCCAAGAACCACCCTGTTACCTCTAGTAAGTCCCACACAACAGGATTCATGAGAGCTGGTCAGAGGCCCGCACCTTTTCTCCACCACTCTGCAAATGTGGCTACTAGTTAGAAGAGAATAGAAATTAACTTAAAAAACTAAGGTTACAGGGGGGTTATAGTTAGGATATAAAAAATGTAAAACCTTAGAAATTCACTTGAAAAACAAAGGTTTCAAGGACGTTATATTTAGGAAACAGAATTTCAAAAACCTTAGAAATTCACTTAAACAAAGGTTACAGGGACGTTATAGTTAAGCTCGGATTTCACCCATACAAAACAAGAGAAATTCAGTAGTTATAGTTAGCTGAGCTATCGATAACTTATGCCCCAAACAATGCACTGCTTATGACCTCAAATATTACACCACGCGTAACATGGTCAGTGACATCACTCATGACATCTCAAATGACCTCACTGACTGACATCACTGATGATAGCTCAAGCTACATCATTGATAACCTGTAACCTTTGGTTTTTAAGTGAATATAAATATATAAATATATATATATATATATATATATAATATAAATAAAAAATTAAAAAAAATATATATATATATATACATATATATATAAATAAAATAAAAAAATAAAATATATATATATTCACTTAAAAACCAAACACACACATGAGTGTGTGTGCGCACACATTTTTTCCTTTATGATTACATTGGGCTGCCAATATATTTCTAAAGCTGTCTAGAACTAAATATGTAACATTTTCAGAGGCTGATTTCTAAGCCCAACCCATAAACCAAAAACCATCTAAAGATCAAACAGCAAGTACCCATAAAATACAGACTTTTTTTATGAGTAATGCAAAACTTGGCCTGGACATTTGAGTGAAAAAATCCATGATCAGAACAATTAATTGCAAAGCAGGCGGCCGTTCCTACTTTTTAATGAGGCTTCCGTTGAACTGCTGCGTCAGTGAAGCAGAGGGTGGGGGCTGTCTGAGTGCGGGCAGTAAATCGTGTGTCTGATGCAGAGCCCCGGAGTCACGGGCGGGCAGTTAATGAAGTTATTCATTATAGCCCGGGCCTTACATTCCAAAGGACCGGGTCACCCTCTGCTTGTAACAGTCTAGGAATGTAGGGAGGTGAGGAAGGCTGCTCGTGGGGGGGGCCCAGGGGAGAGGCTAATTGGGAACACAGTGGTATGAAAGATACCTGTGCCGGACCGGAGGGGCCCGTGTTTGTACAGAGTTAGGTTTCACCCACGCCCTCATGCCAACAAACCCTCCTCCTCAAGCCATTCCTCACGGTCACGCTGTGGAAACTCTGACCTCATAGTCTTACCTGGTTTGTTATTTTTAGTGTCCTGAGTAAATAACTAAGGTCTATATGTAGGTAAACTACATTTACCGATTCTAAAATACTGAATTTTACCGATTCGGTATTTTAGAATCGGTAAATGCTATGTAAGTAAAAATTCGGTAAGTATTACCGAATCAGTACGATTCGGTATGTACCTAATCAGTATTTACCGATTCGGTAATTCCCATTCATTCCTATGAGCCTGGAGGCCCATAAGAATGAATGGGATTTTCCGAATCGGTAAATACCAATTCGGTAATGGGGGAACACATTCAAGGGTGGCAGGGTGTCACATTGACACCCTATTGCACCCCTGAATCATGCATGTGTGCACATGTGACACACCTACGTGCCCTAAGGGCATGTATGTCTGCCACATGGCACTTTTGGAAATGCACAAAAATGCTTTTCCAACTTCTAGTTGATGGTAAATACCGAATCCTTAACTATGTAAATGACTCATTTGAGTGCTCCCTACATTGCAGATTTGGTAATTTACCGATTCGGTATTTTAAGGATTCAGTAATTTACTGATTCCTTAAAATACCAATTCGGTAAATTACTGAATCTGTAAATTGGCCACCTACATCTCAAAAGCCTAATACCGGTTGGTAACGGCTGAAAGTCGGTAATTTCGGCCGTTACCGACTGGAATTAGGCTACCTACATCTGACCCTAAATTTTTTAAACAATTGTAATCACACATTCCACAGTGTGATCACATTATGGGCACATTTTTTATATTTATTCTTATTTTTTTAATTAGCCCTTGTATACACACTGTCTGTCATTAAGAGGGCATTGAAGCTTAGCAGTGTCTGCACTTGCATACAAAAATGATTGTAGTTTCAGAGTACGTGTAAAAAAATCTAAGCAATACAAAAGGCTTGTGAGTTACTGCCACCATCTAGCACACACAAGCAAACACTACAGAAGCGCGTGCGCCTAAGAAAAGGAGCAAACTCCATGTACAACGGGTAGGCCATAAATTGGGAACTCTGTGAGACTATGCTTGTGGAATAAAAGCTTTGTTGTGCCAAACTTATTTATGTCTATTGCTGGGCTTTCTAATTTGCTGCACATTTTGGCTGGAAACAGAATCAAGGCATAAGGATAAAGTATTCAAGATCAGACAATTTAACCAAGTGGGAAAACTAGCTTTAGAATACTGGTCTGAGTTTCCCGGACAACAGGTTCGTCAGCACTAGTTAGTACATTTGTATGCTCTATAATTTGTTACAATACAGCAAAGTGTAATGTTAGAAAGCCTGCAAAATTTACAGTAAAGATAAAGAAAAATGCACCCGGTCCCTCACTTTACCCATGAGCCTTCATTCTGAATAGCATTTATGGCTGCCAAATATCAGTTTTGGGTCTCTGACCCCAGCACTGTTCTCCTCCAGGCACACTCCTACAACTTATATTTAAGTAATACTTACTTTTAAGAGCACAATTGCTTTACCTGAATAACGTCATGGTTGAATACTAATATCAGTTACTGATCAATATTATAAAAAAATATTATGTAAAAAAAATCCCCAGAAACAAATGAATGGAAAATTACCATGAAATGTAAAAAAATTCGTAAAAATGTGTCTGTTGTTTTGAGCAACATGACAATAAGCCTATACACTTCGCATCAATTTTTTTCAATTATAAAGTTTTGTATAGATCGAACAAGACCCACGCGGGTATCAGAGCACTTCACATTTAGGATAGTAAGGATAGAGTTGAGGGAAAAGAACATTTGTTACAAATATGAGTATAGAATGGCAACGCTGGCAACCCAGGTGACCAACAGTGTAATAAACAATCATGCAGTAAAGCCAAGGTTCTTTAGGGCAGAAACTTGTTCATTAGTATTTTTTTCACTTCCTTATTAGGTCTCGCCTACGCAGTGCGCAACGCTGCTTAGAGAACCTAGGCATCGCTCAGCACTTTTGCACTTTTGCTAAAACTTGTGCATGTTTGCAGTGCTCTCTATTGGCACTCGTGCACGTTTGCCATTTCCCTTGTGGGTGCTCCCGCAAGCGACAAGCCAGACATGCCCTCAGCACCTACAGGCGTCCTTAGCGTGATCGGATTTGTTTATTGCTTCTCTCTTGCGCAGTGAAAAGTGAAAGCAGTGGTCTTTCCTCACCTACCGTGAGATGTAGCCTTGTACCTAATTTGTTGACATTTAGATTACTAAATGTTGTAACACCTGCTTCTGCATGCGATCTTCATGCGTGATTAATCAATTAATCGCACACGATCATCATGCGTGATTAATAAATTAATCTCCCCCTGTTTACTAAACACCGGGTGCTAAGGAACATTCACTTGCGCTATAGGAAGGGACCACCCCGTTAAATCTGTTTCGTGTTCTATTTACTCGCCGTTTTTTGTTTCTAATATTCGGCCTCCCTCTGCTCTCCGATGTGCCCCCTTCGAGATCCTCCTCTCCTTCTGCATTCTGCCAGCACCCTCCTACCCAATAGTCATCCACCACCACCACCCCATCCACCACCACCACGTCCACCACCACATCCACCATCACCATGTCCACCACCACCACGTCCACCACCACCACCATGTTCACCACCACCATGTCCACCACCACCAAAATGTCCACCACCACGTCCACCACATCAACCAACATGTCCACCACCACCACGTCCACCACCATGACCACCACCACGTCTACCACCACGCCCACCACGTCCACCACCACATCCACCACCACCACGTCCACCACCACCACGTCCACACAAAATGGCACCACCACCACGTCCACCACCACGCCCAGCACCACCACCACGCCCACCACCACCATGCCCACCACCACCACGTGCACCACCACCACGTCCACCACCATCACCACGTCCACCAACACATCCTCCAACACCACCACGTCCTCCACCACCACCACATTCTCCACCACCACCACGTCCTCCACCACCACGTCCACCACCATCACCACCAAAGTGTCATTGGAGGGCAGAGGTAATAGGAGTGTCAACCACGGCTGTACATGGGACATTTAAGGATGCATTGGGTACAAGAAGATGGGAATAGGGCCTAGAAGTATTACACCAGACCCAAGATACATTTTGAAGAGGCGCAATGTCACAGGGGCTTCTGTAAAAGCACTCGCAGCATCTCTACCTTTCAGTGGCATTCCTGCATGAGCCACTCACTCAAAACAAGCATTGGCATAAGTGTTTAGCTATGCAACACTTGATGTTGTGGGCACCAAGGATATTGTGCTGGATAACTAAACACGTATAAGGTCCTAAAGGCGAGATCTATTGGCTATGCCAATGCTTGTTGAAAGAAGCGGTGGATGAGATTCAACAGACATCTGGTGAAAGCGAATTCCTGATCTTCGAGCAATGCCTGAGAAGGCTCTGTGACTCGTTCTCTTTTTGTGGAAGATCTGTGGTTTCAGAAGCAATGAACTTGCATTTCTACTTACAAGTGACATCAACAAAATTTGATCATTAGGGACATCAGTCGTAACATGACATCTGATGAGACCAGTAATGTCCTTATGAACCAGAGTCATTAGATTGAAACACTGTGGTCCACAATTGACGTGTTTAAAAAGACAATATAGGTAAAGGCTGTAGAAACACAGACTAGAGATAGGTGCAGGCCAGTCTGGGAGTGATTGGAATACTTACTTTAAGGCATTATGACACTTAAGATTGTAAGTAGGTTTATAAAACAATTTTTTAAAGACAAATAGAATCTAATTGACTGAGTTTCAGAACCATTCTCCATTTCAGCAGTTTGCAAGCTGCCACCACCAGGTTGACAAATTGTGAAGTAGACAAAATAGGATAATTGTTCCTTGCCCTGTAAATTTCGTCTGAGATCAAATTGCAATGGATTAGTGGCTGATAGTGAAAAAGACCCAGGGTGCACAAAATCACTGGGCAGCTTATTGCAACCCTCTCCCCCTGCCATTCTCCAAACATATTTTAAAGAAAAAATTACAGGTCCCTGCTCCCACCAGTTTGCACAATATTTTCCAAGATCATTCTGTGTGACTACTTTTTTTGGGACTCTTGTTCAGATTCAAGAAACTGTACCAATGACATAAGCCTTCCAAAGATGTTTCTTGTACGGACCTTCAGTGGTACCTCTGAGTTGCTATCATGGCCTCTGTAACTAAATGTTCGGCTATTGTTATTGCATAAATTACTGTGGCTTCAACATAAAATCCACAGAATTATTTATTTCATCTGGATTCTTTTACATAGTTCTTGGGAATTACATCAATCCCCTGCATAATGGATTTCAATCATGGGAATATGGGTTCCTCAGTCATCCCTCTTACGGATTCGCTCCTTTGTACATTACATGAGCCTGGGTAATCGAAACATCAAACACAATGTGCCATTTAATCATTGCCCTTTGATTTGTCCCATGCTTCCTGTGAAAGATAAACAAAGGCAAATGATTCTGTAATCAGTGCTCAGTCATTAGCTGGTTAATTAGAAGGGGGGCTAACGACTCCAAGGCCTACAGACCAAATGTGCTTTTAATACCAGAACAATATTTTCACCAAAAGCTCCACATTCTAACATGCATATATCATTGTATTGCATTTACTATTAAATTCAGAAAAATGTATATGTTTCATGCAGACTTAAACATATAATATGAACAAATGTAATGGCCAACCTCTTATGTTTTAGTAACACCCTGGAGCGCTTTTTGTTGACACAAATCACTTGGCTTTGAGCCTTGTGGCTTATTAGAAAATCACTACAAACTTCTGATGCCATTATTGGGGTGCAGTACATTGGTATCCACTTCATATGGTCTACGCTCCCCAACTTTACGCATAGTTTGATGTGTAGGTCACCAGACTCCTACCCCCTTGCATAGTGGTTCTGTGACTCTTGACTATATCTACCCATAAAAACCCTGATCACCCAAAACAAGGCATTTCATCCTAGAACATAAATAGCATGACACGCAATTAGAATATCGTAAGTATTCAAAACATTGATGGATGGACTGTTCTAATTAATCTTAATTACTGGTACTCACTTGGGTTGCATCCCATTCCATCGTTATTTTGCACAACATGCCACCTCAGTTTGGACCCAGCCATATGCAAATTAGTCTTGACTCTGCTCCAATAGGAACAGTCCAGACCGAACTGCCAAGCCAGGTGCTCCCTGAACACAGGCAACGCAGGACTTGTTTTTCCCTAGTTATGGGCTCATCAGATGAGTACATCTTGGTTCCAGTCACACATTGTGCTCAGGACCCACGTCTGTTCTTTTTGCATTTGTCACCCGAGTGGGACAGGTATGCCCAGACGTGTGTCTGTGCTCCACATGCCACTGGATTCAAGCTAGCCTGGCTGATGAGGGGTAATATTCTTAAACCGGTCCTAGGATGCTTGTTTCCGGTCCAGGAAGGACCTGTCCTGGCAGTTTGGGCTGGATTGCCAGGCCCAGGGTCAACACTGATTTGCATGATATGGCTGTGTCCAAACTGGAATGGCATGTGAGCAAAAAACCAATTAATTTAAGCCCAGATCTCTGAATGTGTGCGAGTGTTTAACATTGTTTAGCATTCCGTCCATAAATTGCTGTTTTTACATAATTTGAATATGTCACTTTTTAGTCTACTTCTATGTTTTTTATTAGTTTTTTTTTTTTAATGGATGCTTCTTGTTCCAAGTGACGCATGATTTAGCAACACATTCCATTTTGCCTCCAAATGCATTCTGGGAGTTTGTAGGCATGATTGACTTAAAGAGGACTTAAGTAGCAGATAGCCTTGGACTAGAAAAGGAAAACTCAGTACTTGAAATCTGGAGTCCCAGTTGACATGTTGACATGATGTGATCTGACAAGATGGAGTGGGCGGACATCCCATCTCTGGGTTCCTGGGCGCGCATTTTGCACATTGAAGCAGTGCCTCAATTGCGTCCAGTCCCAATGTGTCTTTTGTCACTCTTCTCTTTAAAGTTTGGGGGCGTGTCCCTAAATCTGGCTCCTGTGGGCTCGTAGACTTTAACATCCGCACCAGCCACCAATCCAACTGCATTTTTTTGTTTCAGCCAATTATATTTGAGGTGTTGGTTGTTATAGCCTTCTGGTGGCGCCCTTTGTCCCCTAAAATATAAAGTGCTATTGCTCAGGTATCTCCCTGTCATGGATGACATTGCAGATTTTTCAGAGAACAGCACTTTGTCTGCACTTTGCAAGCTACGACGTATAGGCTGCTAATTGGCAAGAAAAATGGAAACTACAATCCCCTCATACTTAAAAGTTGTTGACTGAAAATATCAGGATTGACTGAAAGTCACAGAGCCACTTCAAAGACATAATGCAGGGGACCGCTACGCAACAGCGCTACGAGGCCATACCAGCAGCAGACTGTGTGCTTTACAGATGTCAGTAACATAGAGTAACATCCACTGCAAATAGCAACTCAAACAGTACATTCTGTATGATAAACTGCTCACCACCCAGCTGGCAGCCATATTGTTTGCTTTGGGAAAGCATTTTAATGAAGCAAGGAGGGCATGTTGGAGGCAGTGGGCCAGTGAAAGTATCCAGTGCCTTCTTGCCCAAGTCTTCACTCACCTCCCTAATCAGGTGGAGGTAGGTAATTTCTATTAATTACAACTAAAGACTAATTTTGGAATGTGGGAGTGGGGCCAAATGTATTTCCCCATTGCACCTGCGCCCCGCTTGGCTGCTTTGATTGTGGCATCATCATCATTGGCTGGTGCCAATAACCTCAGAAAAGAATGTTGTTCCACGTTATGACTCTTCACCTTGGAAGTCCATCTGGTGCTTGGCTACTTTCAGTAAATTAGTCCAGGAAGCCTTTGTTCACTGCTCATTAGCAGTGGTTGTTTGGCCTTGAAGTGCACCTCTCCCACAGCTCCGCCCCAGTACTGCTTCTCTGTATAGCCGGATAAGCCCAGAAAGACTTAACGTGCCAAGGCCCATGGCGTGCAGCCTCCAGATGTATGTTTTACGACACTGGTAACGTGACTGATACAAGAGTGAGTCTAGACCATTTTGGACTGTATTATACCCCCATCCCCCAAGCAAAATCTGACTTTCCTTTACTGCCCTTTTAGCTATTTGTAGGCAGGAGTTCCTTGTGGACCATACCAAACACTTACAGTAGGCTTAGAGCCCGCCCATTGCGAAGCATTGGTTGGCTTTACTGTCACTCTAATTTGCTTACTTCCTATTCAATGACTTGTCTGCCACTTCTTCTGTTTGTCCCTCCCCTGAAGCATAGCCTCTTTACCATGCTTTTGATTGGGTAACTTCTATTTTGCTACAGCTCACATTTAGGGAACTTTTTTTTTCTTTTTCAGTACGTAAACCAGAGAGTGCATGTGCTTGCTTGCTTTCTTTTGTGTGCTGTTTTCTTCTGTCAAATACCCCTGCCATTGCTTTGCCGTTATCTGCCCCCCCACTGCTCCTCCTTGCTTCCTTACCGCTTGCAGATTTTTTGGGTTGAACCTGACAGTTGCCATTCACCGCGGGCCCGCTCTGTATTCTGGAAAGCCTCAGTTGCTGTCCCGCAACAGAGAGCCTCTGTTACTCCCTTACCCACCGCCCACTCCTTGTTGCTATCCACCATGCACTCCTCATTACCTTCTCTATTGCCCCACACTCCTTGCAGTTCTTTGAAAATGTTTTTTTTTAACCGCATCGCTGCTGCGGTGATTTTTGCGCTGTGCTGGCCCTTTGTGAACAACATTGTTCATGACGAGCTCAGCTCGTCATCAGCACACGCCACCCGTGGCTGATGACGAGCTGAGCTCGTCATCAGCATCGAAGGGGTTAAATTGTAATGCTTTAGAGGGCCACACATCTGCCATTTCTGTCAGGCCACTGTGCATTTCAAAAAGCGCTTTTGCACTAATAGAATTATGTTCCATCTTGGATCAGTAAATAGAAGAAAAGAACATGGTATCTGCCTCATTCCAAAAGCATATTCATACGTCATCACGCATGCACACCCCTACAGAATGATGCTGCCACCAGCAGCCACCCTGTGGTTACACTGTGCCTCTCTTTTCGCTGTGTGCAGCATCGACAAAATGCATTGGCAAAGCCAGTAGCTCAACAAGGTGAGACCTATCAACTTTGCCAATGCTTGTTCAATACTGCATTTTTAGTACTTTTTAGGTTTCGCCTCAACAGCGCTGTCGCTTTGCTTTACCAAATCTCTTGTAAACAACATAAAAAAAATCAAATAGGCTTACTACATACCTTTACTCACCATTGGTTGGCTCCGACATCACTCTTGTTTCCTTGCTACTCATTGGTTGGTCAGGCTTCCTCCTGGGGCTTTGCCGTGTTTCCCTGCCATGGAGTATGGACCAACTCCTGTCTGCGGCCAGTGTCCTTCCACTTGCCACTGGCTTGTGCAGGTATTTTTTTACTTTTCGACATGCACTCTTTTTGAGTGCATGTCTCTGCAGTCCCTCTTCTAAACCCCACTCTCAGTTGTGGTTCCCCATCCCCTTTCTCCTGTGCTGTCCATTGTCGCCCCACCCCCCATTATTTCTCTTTCCACCCTTTAAAAGCTATATATTTTGCAGTCCCTTCTGAATAGAAAGTGTAGGGGTGCGCCTCTGAACCCAAAGGTGCAACACCCCAGTATCGACTTTAAAAAATAGTGCTAAACAAATACTTTGGGCATTGTATCACTGGGGCAAAGACATTGGAAGTCACAGTTCTGTCTTCATGTATATAGTCGGGTAAAGATTGTGATGATATGGCGCTGGTTGGGTTAAGGGCTGTGGTTAGTTTCAGGGATAGGCTTATATTTGGGGCTAGGCTCATATTGAGAGCCCAGGTTACAGTCGGGCTGGGTTGGCTTGAGGGTTTGTTACTCTGGGATTGGTGTCACTACAACGCATGCTTTTACATCGCATGCCTTTACAACGCGGTTTTTACCACGCAGTCCATTACAACGCATAATGCTTTTAGGCGCTGGATAGTGAATTATTTAATTTACTATTCCAACTCCAGTCCCCGTGGATAGCAGGGAAGGTGTTGGATAGTACATTAAATATATTCCCTATCCTAGAGCGCCCCCCAGCGCAATGCGTTGTAATGGTATGCGTTGTAATGGTTGCGATGTAATGGTAGTGCGTTGTAAAAAATGCGTTGTAAGTGATGTTCCCCGTTACTCTGAGGGACAGATGTACTTTCAGGCATAATGGTAGATTCAAGGTTAGGGTTAATTTCAGGTCTAGCGCTAGGTGTGGGGCTAGGATTTGGTCCGGAGCTAGGGTTAGGTTTGAGGCTGGGGTTAGGTTTGGGGCTGGGTTTAGGGCTGGCTTTCGGGTTGGGGTTAGGGTTGGGGCTGGGTTTGGGGCTAGAGTTGGGTTTGGGGCTAGAGTTGGGTTTGGGGCTAGAGTTGGGTTAGGGGCTAGGGTTGGGTTTGGGTCTAGGGTTGGGTTTGGGTCTAGGGTTGGGTTGGGTTCGGGGCTAAGGTTAGGTCTAGGACTAGAGTTGTGTTCAGGGCTAGGGTTAGGCTCAGGGCCCGAGTCCAGGGTTGGGTTGGGATTAACCCCTTGGCCGCGGCGGTAATTCTGCCGCGGTGCTGGGGGGAGGGGGGTCTGCGCGGCACTGCCATGCTCGTGATGGAACCACTCCGTCACGAGCCAAGGTCGCGCTGTGCTTGTGACAGAGTGGTTCCGTCACGGCCCCACCCGCTCAATAAAACGGCCCCGCAGGCGCGGAATTGACGCCGCGTAGGCGGGGCGGCCATGCCGTGACTGAACCACTCCGTCACCAGCGTGTCCGTGGCTCGTGACGGAGTGGTTTCGTCACAAGCACTCAAGGGTTTAAGGTTAGGTTTACGTCAGGGTTAATGATAAAGTTGGGGCTCAGGGCTAATCTTGGGTTCAGGGCTAGGTTTTGAGATAGGGTAAACTTTAGGGCTGGGGTTAGGGCTAGAGTTAGGACTTGGTGTGCTCTGATACTTTTCCAATATGCTATGTATATTTTACCATTATATTGTTAAACATTTATGGTATGTATGTAACTCCAAACAACATAATGCCTTATGCAATAAGGGCAGTAGATATTATGGTAAAAAATATACATATTGAAATCAGTATGTTTGTGTGCAATGCTGTGGAAACGATATGTACAGCGGTATCCTGGTAGTTCTGCCTTCCTTGCATTCCCTCGTTCTGTCCATCACCCATGCTTGACCCTGCTTCTCAGCCCCCGCCCAAATCCAGCTGCAAAATATGTCGACTACCTCCTCCATACTTATTTTTTAAACCAGTAAGACAGACCGTGCCAATTATTATATCACATGAATATTCCAGATAGAATGTTTATTGGGATGTTTCCGGAATATTTGCAGAGACAAAAAAAAGTCAATGTTCACCCGACCCTGTTTGCTTCCAGACAGCACGTTCCTTTATGTTTCCTGTTGAGCTAATGGAAATATGTGGCAGGGAGCACCAAATTATGCGGCAGCCTTGGCTAAATTATGCGGCAAGAAAAGGCAAATTATGTGGCATAACATTACTTTTTTATAGTGTTACTTACTTTGTTATTTCTACACGAGTCTGGGCCAAAGATGTTACCTCATAAGAAACCAATTTAACAACCAAATGCAGAAATAAGCAACTGAAAGGTGACCAGTTAATCTTTTTGAAGGAATACAAACACTTTTATATTAAACTCTGCAGCTTGTGCTGCAGATGATGGATTTCGCAGCAAATCCATAATCAGCTAGATTATACGGTAGCCGCCTCAGAATCGTAGAATTGAAGTGGCCCTGATGCACAAAGATGATGCCATGTGTACAAGTTGCATTGGATTCTCCTTAGCGCCTCACTGTCTCTGTTTTTTATGTTAGTGAGCAGGGCACGAGTCGGGGTACCACGCGGGTGGACGGCATCCCCCCACTTATTTCCGAGGGTTTTTCAGGGTGGACGCCGTCCACCCTGCTAAATCAAAACCGCACCCACCTTTAAAAAACGGGAGCGCGGCGCGCACAAAGTAAATAAAGCATTTCCGCATTTGTCCGTAATTTTAAATGGGCACAGCTTGCCCCCACCTCCCTTCTTGACTCCGATACTGTATGAAAGCTCAGACCCCCAGCAGCACTGTAGAGGCACAGCGGGATGGCTACCCTCACACCTCCAGCCCTTGATGAGCTGTTAAAAGGTGCTCGAAGGTGACAGAGGGAGGGCGGCAGCTTCGGAGCAGCAACATCTATTCACATGCAAACAGCCCTGAATGCGTCTTGTATCTGCGATTTAGAGGGGGGCTCACACATTCCATTTCCACCCAGGGCCCCAAACATCCGAGACTCGGCCAGATTACACCCCGGATTACACCCAGGCACCACGTGGTTCTCTTCACATAGCTTAATTACTGTCACTAAATTGTAAGCAAACCTCGGTTCTTCAAACATGCATAATGTAATACAATAAAGAAATGGCACAATCGCACCCACACTGAATAACAAAGTATGGAGGACAATCAGTTCAATCAGTTCTCTCGGAGTATCTCCTGTAAGTACAGTACATCACAGTGGGGATGGCATTTTGAACAGAGAGCCTGTCTTCTCGTTGTCTTGTGCAGGAGAGGAGCCCAAGATGATACTAGAATACTGCATGCCCACCCCTGTGTTCCCTCTCCTGTGATGGCTCCTGCCCTCCCCTCAGTGATGGCACCTGTCCCCCCATGTTGTGGCTCCAGTCCACCCCCACCTGTGATGGCTCCTGTCCCCCCCCCCCCCCCCTGGTGGATCCTGTCTCCGCCCTGGGTGGCTTCTATCCCAGTCCTGGAACGGCCCCTGCAGCGGGGGTGAAGTTCTTGATGGGCCTCTTCTCAAAAGGGCTCAGCTCAAAACTAATATGGAAAGGTGGGCGTGTAAGTAAGTGAAGGGATGTGTGAATGGCTGGATGAATTAGTGAAAGGGTGAATGGATGAATGAAAGATTGAATAAATGGATAATGAGAGAGGATAGATGGATTGATGAGTGAGGGGAAGGATGGAGAGAAAATGTAAATAGCTGGATGTATGGGTGGAAGGGTAGCTGGATGATTGATGAGGGGAAAGATGGATGAGGGGAAGGATGAGGGACGGAGGGAAAGGATGGATGGATGAGGGGAGGGATAAATGGATGATGGGAAGGATGGATGGATGGAGGAGAAGGATGGATGGATGAAGGGCAGGATAAATGGATGGTATGGATGGATGGGTGAGGGGAAGGATGGATGAAAGGAAGGATGGATGAGGGGAAGGATGAAGGATGGATGGATGAGGGGCAGGATGGATGGATGGGTGAGGGGAAGGACGATGGATGACGAGAAGGATGGATGGATGGATGGAGGGGAAGGATGGATGGATGAAGGGCAGGATAAATGGATGGGATGGATGGATGGATGGGTGAGGGGAAGGATGGATGAAAGGAAGGATGGATGACGGGAAAGGATGGATGATGAGGGGAAGGATGGATGGATGGATGGATGATGAGGGGAAGGATGGATGGATGGATGGATGATGAGGGGGTGGGTGAAAGGATGGATGATGAGGGGAAGGATGGATGGATGATGAGGGGAAGGATGGATGGATGGATGATGAGGGGAAAGGATGGATGGGTGATGAGGGAAAAGGATGGATGGATGATGAGGGGAAGGATGGATGGATGATGAGGGGAAGGACAGATGGATGGATGGATGGATAGATGATGAGGGAAAAGGATGGATGGATGATGAGGGGAAGGATGGATGGATGATGAGGGAAAAGGATGGACGGATGATGAGGGGAAGGATGGACGGATGATGAGGGGAAGGAATACATGGATGATGAGGGGATGGATGGATGGATGATGAAGGGAAGGACAGATGGATGGATGGATGGATGGGTGATGGGTGGGTGAAAGGATGGATGGATGGAGAGTGGGTGAAGGGATGGATGGGTGGGTGAAAGGATGGATGGATGGAGAGTGGGTGAAGGGATGGATGGATGGATAAGTGGGTGAAAGGATGGATGGATGGATGGATGGATGATGGGTGGGTGAAAGGATGGATGGATGATGAGTGGGTGGGTGAAAGGATGGATGGATGAGTGGGTGGGTGGATGGTGGATGGGTGAAAGGATGGATCAGTGGATTGGATGGTGGGTGGGTGAAAGGATGGATGAGTGGGTGCGTGGATGGTGGGTGGATGATGGGGGGTAGGTGGATGAGTGAAATGATGGATGGATTGATGGATTGATAAGTGCAAGGGTGAATGAATGGACATATGAGTGAAAGGGTGGGTGTAAGGATGGATGAGTGAGTGAAAGGGAGGGTAGATGGACAAAAGGATGAATAGATGTGTGAAGGAGTGAAATGAAAGATGAATGAGTGATAGGGGCAATGGATGGATTCATGAGTGGATGAGTAGATGGATGGATGGGTGGGTGGATGGATGGATGGAAGGAAGGAAGGCTAAGTGAAAGGGTCGATGGAGAGAGAAAGGGAGGATGGATGGATGGATGACTAAAAGAGTGGATGGGTGGAAGGATTAGTAAGTGAAAGGATGGCTGGATTGGTGAAGGGTAAATGGCTGAATGGATGAGTGAATGGATGGATGGGATGAAGAGTGGATGGATAAGTGTACAGATGGATAGGGTGAAAGGGTGGATAGATGGATGGATAATGGAGATGAGTGAAAGGATGGATGAGGGGATGGATGAAGGGATGGATGAGTGAAATGATAGATGGAAGGATACATGATGGATAGGTTTGCAAATGGTTGAATACTTTTGGAAATGGCTGGGCTTACTTATATACTATTGCGCGACCTCTGATGTGTCTGTAAAACGTACCTATTGTCCTGAAGTTTTGTCCTAAATTTTGACCTCATGTCCTGAATTTGTGTCCTGAATTTTGACCCTTTGTCCTGAATTTTTACACTCACCGTCCTGAATTTGCACCAATGCCAGTTGGTCACCCTAATTCTTTGTGCGGTAGAACCGAGGCTCTTTAACACAGCAGCATGAGAGTGACGAGAGAGAAACCTGGCAGAGTGCTGCCAAAGAGCTCTCCCACTCAGAATATTTCATTATTCAAGTGATCGTGAACAATTAAGGGTAAACTGAGATGTGAAAAACTAAACACAATGCGATGTGGCTGCACGAGACTTGAGAAGTTAAGTATTAGTACTAGCAAGTGTGCTGTAAGTTAAATTAAAACATTTTACATGCATTGTGCGCCTCGTGCGTGTAGAATCAGAGTACCACTAGACCCGGCCCTGCCAATTAAGTGCCGGCGCTAAGCACTGGCACAAATTAAGCCCTGCATTGAACAATTGACACCAGGCTACAACATGTAAGTAGTATGATGGTGTACCCTTGTGTGTTCTTCCGTGTGTCGCTGTTTCCACATGGAATGTTTAATGATGACAGCAACGCCCCCTTCTAGTTTGTGTTGTCGGTCTGAATTGTATAATTTTGTGGAATGGGGAGGTGTGGGATGGCGCTTGATTGTTCATTTAAACATGACTCCATGATGACGTCTGACTTGGCATTACGTATGTCAGTATATTTTTAATTTAGGCTCAATCCTTTCAGTGTTTGGATAATTGCACTACTGGATAGGGGGGCACAAAGTTTTGCAAAGGTTCTGCCCGCTTTCTTCAAGGGGTCCCCACAAAATGACATCATGAGCTAGGCCCACCCCAATTTTATAGTAAGTAGTCTCTGTAAAGGGGGAAACAACCATTACAATGCATGAGTCATAATCGGCCCTTTTTTTAGGAACTATCACAAAAATAAACAGTAATAACCCCTTCACTGCGGCGGTTCAAATGGGTTTGGGCATGGAGCTGTGGTGCTCATGATGGAGCCCAACCCGGGCCCCTGGCCCCATCTGGGAGACCGGAGGCGCTGGGGACACCTCCCCGGGCCCTCCCGGACCCCATCCAGGGCTTCCTGCCACGCGGCAGGCCCAGGAACAGACCCGGGGCTGGGGCAACATCCTGGCCCGTCCAGCTGCCGGCTGAGGACCGCTAGGCCGAGAGTACCTTGTCCCTATCAATCCGGAGGAAAATTACCCATATTTCTTGTAATCCGTGCACACAAGGTGACAGAGGGGACCCAGGGCGAAAAAGTGCGCGAGCTCCCGGAGCCCTCGCTCGGATCCGGGAGGCGAATGGCACCTCATCGGGACTTCCAGGGAAGTCCGGCCATCTGGTCGCTACATAGGAAAGCATTGCGGGCGACCAGATGGCCGAGGCGAGAGGGGCGACAAGATTGCCGCGGCCGAAATGACACCAATCTGCCTGCCCCAGGGATCAGGAGCTGCAGGGCTCCGGGGCTCCGGGGCTCCGGGGCTCCGGGGCTCCGGGGCTCCCTGCCGCGCGGCAGGACCCAGGACGGAGCCCCCGGTATGGAGGCCACCCTCTCAGGGGCCCCGGACGGAGCTCCCAAAACCCAGCGGAGCAAGGGGAGGCTCCCTGGGCACCACGGAACCCAGTCCCGGGCCTTTGGCAGTGCGGCAGGCCGGAGGGACGGGGCCCAGAGCCCAAGCACCCCACTCGGGGCCCGGCGAGGCCCCTGGACCCTGCCGGGGCTCCCAGGCCCAGAGGCGCAGGGGAAGCCTACCCCGGGTCCTCCGGACCCCGTCCCAGGCACCCTGCCACGCGGCAGGACCCAGGACGGACCCCCGGGCAAGGAGGCCAACCTCCCCGGGGCAAATGAGGGCCCCAGGACGGAGCTCCTGAACCCAGCCAAGCACGGGGAGGCACCCCGGGCACCACGGAACCCAGTGCCGGGCCTTTGGCAGTGCGGCAGGCCGGAGGACAGGGCCCTGGGCCAGAGCACCCCATCCGGGGCCCGGGGACCCCAAGGCCCAGAGGCACAGGGGTAGCCTTCCCCGGGCCCTCCGGAACCCATCCCGGGCACCCTGCCACGCGGAAGGACCCAGGACGGTGCCCCGGCCGGAGCTCTTGAACCCAGCCAGGCTCCCCAGGCACAACGGACACCGCTAGGCCGAGAGGGGTCCCAGAGTACCTTGTCCCTATCAATCCGGAGGAAAGTTACCCCCATTTCTTGTAATCCCTGCACACGAGGTAACAGAGGGGACCCAGGGCGCAAAAGTGCCCGACCTCCCGGAGCCCTCGCTGGGATCCGGGAGGCGAATGGCACCTCATCGGGACTTCCAGGGAAGTCCGGCCATCTGGTCGCTACATAGGAAAGCATTGCGGGCGACCAGATGGCCGAGGCGAGAGGGGCGACCAGATGGCCGGGACTGAAATGACACCAATCTGCCTGCCCCAGGCCTGTAGGGAGCTCCGGGGCTCCAAGGCTCCAGGCCTCCGGGGCTCTGGGGCTCTGGGGCTCTGGGTCTCTGGGTCTCTGGGTCTGCAGGGCTCGGGGACTGCAGGGCTCCACGGCTCGAGGGGCTGCAGGGCTACGGGGCTCCAGGGCTCCAGGGCTCCTGGGCTCCAGGGCTGCAGAGCTCCGGGGCTGCTGGGCTCCAGGGCTCGAGGTCTGCAGGGCTCCAGGGTTACAGGGCCTGGGACCCATGGAGCCCGTCCCGGGTACTTTGCAACTCTGTGGGCCGGAGGAGGGAGCCCCGGATGCCTGGGAGGTGTTGCCCAGGCATCGCCCATCTGGTCCCAAGCAGGGAACAACCAGCCCCGGAAGGGTGTTCGGGCATACCCTTGCACCTACTAATCCGGAGGAAAATTACCCCCATTTCTTGTAATCCATGCACTCGAGGTGACAGAGGGGACCCACGGCGCAAACGTGCCCAACCTCCTGGAGCCCTGGCTGGGATCCGGGAGGCAAATGGCACCTCATCGGCACTTCCAGGGAAGTCCGGCCATCTGGTCGCTTTATAGGAAAGCATTGCAGGCGACCAGATGGCCGAGGCGAGAGGGGCGACCAGATGACCGGGACCCAAATGACGCCAATCTGCCTGCCCCAGGCCTGTAGGGAGCTCCGGGGCTCCAAGGCTCCAGGCCTCCGGGGCTCCAGGGCTCTGGGGCTCTGGGGCTCTGGGGCTCTGGGTCTGCAGGGCTCGGGGACTGCAGGGCTCCACGGCTCGAGGGGCTGCAGGGCTACGGGGCTCCGGGGCTCCAGGGCTCCAGGGCTCCAGGGCTCCTGGGCTGCAGGGCTCCAGGGCTGCAGAGCTCCGGGGCTGCTGGGCTCCAGGGCTCGAGGTCTGCAGGGCTCCAGGGTTACAGGGCCTGGGACCCATGGAGCCCGTCCCGGGTACTTTGCCACTCTGTGGGCCGGAGGAGGGAGCCCCGGATGCCTGGGAGGTGTTGCCCAGGCATCGCCCATCTGGTCCCAAGCAGGGAACAACCAGCCCCGGAAGGGTGTTTGGGCATACCCTTGCACCTACTAATCCGGAGGAAAATTACCCCCATTTCTTGTAATCCATGCACTCGAGGTGACAGAGGGGACCCACGGCGCAAACGTGCCCAACCTCCTGGAGCCCTGGCTGGGATCCGGGAGGCAAATGGCACCTCATCGGCACTTCCAGGGAAGTCCGGCCATCTGGTCGCTTTATAGGAAAGCATTGCAGGCGACCAGATGGCCGAGGCGAGAGGGGCGACCAGATGACCGGGACCCAAATGATGCCAATCTGCCTGCCCCGGGCCTGCAGGGCTCTGGGGCTGCAGGGCTCCAGAGCTCCGGGGCTCCGGGGCTCCGGGGATTCAGGCCTCCCCGGGCCCTGATAGACCCTCTGTCCCGGGCGCCCCGGAACCCCGGCCGGCTAGCAGGACGGAGGGGTATTCCCGCTCCACCGGGCCCTGCCGGACGGGGCTCAAGCCCCGGGCCCGGGCCCAGTCCCGGCCCCAGTCCCGGCTTTCTGAACCCTAGTCCAGGCCGGGGAGAGCCTCCCTGGGCACCGGTCGACCCTCCGTCCCGGGCGCCCCGGACCCCCGGCCGGCTTGCAGGACGGAGGGGTATTCCCGCACCACCGGGCCCTGCCGGACGGGGCTCAAGCCCCGGGCCCGGTCACGGCCCCAGTCCCGGCTGTCCGAACCCTAGTCCAGGCCCGGGAGAGCCTCCCTGGGCCCCGGTCGACCCTCCGTCCCGGGCGCCCCGGACCCCAGGCCGGCTTGCAGGACGGAGGGGTATTCCCGCACCACCGGGCCCTGCCGGACTGGGCTCAAGCCCCGGGCCCGGTCCCAGCCCCAGTCCCGGCTTTCCTAACCCTAGTCCAGGCCGGGGAGAGCCTCCCTGGGCCCCGGTCGACCCTCCGTCCCGGGCGCCCCGGACCCCAGGCCGGCTTGCAGGACGGAGGGGTATTCCCGCACCACCGGGCCCTGCCGGACGGGGCTCAAGCCCCGGGCCCGGTCCCGGCCCCAGTCCCGGCTTTCCTAACCCTAGTCCAGGCCGGGGAGAGCCTCCCTGGGCCCCGGTCGACCCTCCGTCCCGGGCGCCCCGGACCCAGGCCGGCTTGCAGGACGGAGGGGTATTCCCGCACCACCGGGCCCTGCCGGACTGGGCTCAAGCCCCGGGCCCGGTCCCGGCCCCAGTCCCGGCTTTCCTAACCCTAGTCCAGGCCGGGGAGAGCCTCCCTGGGCCCCGGTCGACCCTCCGTCCCGGGCGCCCCGGACCCCAGGCCGGCTTGCAGGACGGAGGGGTATTCCCGCACCACCGGGCCCTGCCAGACGGGGCTCAAGCCCCGGGCCCGGTCCCGGCCCCAGTCCCGGCTTTCCTAACCCTAGTCCAGGCCGGGGAGAGCCTCCCTGGGCCCCGGTCGACCCTCCGTCCCGGGCGCCCCGGACCCCAGGCCGGCTTGCAGGACGGAGGGGTATTCTCGCACCACCGGGCCCTGCCGGACGGGGCTCAAGCCCCGGGCCCGGTCCCGGCCCCAGTCCCGGCTTTCCTAACCCTAGTCCAGGCCGGGGAGAGCCTTCCCCGGGCCCCCATGGGGACCCGTCCCAAGCGCCCAGACCCTCTGATGGCTTGCAGGACGGGGGGCTCACGCACCCCGGGGCCAGCTGGACGGAGCTCAAGCCCCGGGCCCGGTACCACCTTCCGGACCCTAGCCAGGCCGGG